>NW_027141993.1:305661-611323 GCF_036365525.1 Heterodontus francisci | reverse complement strand
CACACTACCACCCCCAATCACACTAACATCATCAATCACACTACCATCATCAATCACACTACCACCCCCAATCACACTACCATCATCAATCACACTACCACCCCTAATCACACTACCACCCCCAATCACACTACCATCATCAATCACACTACCACCCCCAATCACACTACCATCATCACTCACACTACCACCCCCAATCACACTACCATCATCAATCACACTACCACCCCCAATCACACTACCACCCCCAATCACACTACCATCATCAGTCACACTACCACCCCCAATCACACTACCATCATCAATCACACTACCACCCCCAATCACACTACCACCCCCAATCACACTACCATCATCAATCACACTACCACCCCCAATCACACTACCACCCCCAATCACACTACCATCATCAATCACACTACCACCCCCAATCACACTACCACCCCCAATCACACTACCATCATCAATCACACTACCACCCCCAATCACACTACCATCATCAATCACACTACCACCCCCAATCACACTACCACCCCCAATCACACTACCACCCCCAATCACACTAACATCATCAATCACACTACCACCCCCAATCACACTACCATCCCCAATCACACTAACATCATCAATCACACTACCGTCATCAATCACACTACCATCCCCAATCACACTACCACACCCAATCACACTCCCATCCCCAATCACACTACCACACCCAATCACACCCCATCCCCAATCACACTACCACCCCCAATCACACTAACATCATCAATCACACTACCACCCCCAATCACACTACCATCCCCAATCACACTAACATCATCAATCACACTACCGTCATCAATCACACTACCATCCCCAATCACACTACCACACCCAATCACACTCCCATCCCCAATCACACTACCACCACCAATCACACTAACATCATCAATCACACTACCACCCCCAATCACACTACCACCCCCAATCACACTACCACCCCCAATCACACTACCATCCCCAATCACACTAACATCATCAATCACACTACCACCCCCAATCACACTACCACCCCCAATCACACTAACATCATCAATCACACTACCATCATCAATCACACTACCACCCCCAATCACACTAACATCATCAATCAAACTACCATCATCAATCACACTACCACCCCCAATCACACTACCACCCCCAATCACACTACCATCATCACTCACACTACCACCCCCAATCACACTACCACCCCCAATCACACTACCATCATCAATCACACGACCATCATCCATCACACATACCATCATCAATCACACTACCATCATCAATCACACTACCACCCCCAATCACACTACCATCATCAATCACACTACCACCCCCAATCACACTAACATCATCAATCACACTACCATCATCAATCACACTACCACCCCCAATCACACTACCATCATCAATCACACTACCACCCCCAATCACACTACCACCCCCAATCACACTACCATCATCAATCACACTAACACCCCCAATCACACTACCACCCGCAATCACACTACCATCATCACTCACACTACCACCCCCAATCACACTACCACCCCCAATCACACTACCACCCCCAATCACACTACCATCATCAATCACACTACCACCCCCAATCACATTACCATCATCAATCACACTACCACCCCCAATCACACTACCATCATCAATCACACTACCACCCCCAATCACACATACCATCATCAATTACACTACCACCCCCAATCACACATACCATCATCAATTACACTACCACCCCCAATCACACTATCATCATCAATCACACTACCATCATCAATCACACTACCACCCCCAATCACACTACCATCATCAATCACACTACCACCCCCAATCACACTACCATCATCAATCACACTACCACCCCCAATCACACTACCACCCCCAATCACACTACCACCCCCAATCACACTACCATCATCAATCACACTACCACCCCCAATCACACTACCACCCCCAATCACACTACCACCCCCAATCACACTAACATCATCAATCACACGACCATCATCCATCACACTACCACCCCCAATCACACTACCATCATCAATCACACTCCCACCCCCAATCACACTACCACCCCCAATCACACTACCATCATCAATCACACTACCACCCCCAATCACACTACCACCCCCAATCACACTAACATCATCAATCACACTACCATCATCAATCACACTACCACCCCCAATCACACTACCACCCCCAATCACAATAACATCATCAATCACACTACCACCCCCAATCACACTACCATCCCCTATCACACTAACATCATCAATCACACTACCATCCCCAATCACACTACCACCCCCAATCACACTAACATCATCAATCACACTACCATCCCCAATCACACTACCACCCCCAATCACACTAACACCCACAATCACACTAACATCATCAATCACACTACCACCCCCAATCACACTACCATCATCAATCACACTACCATCTTCAATCACACTAACATCATCAATCACACTACCATCCCCAATCACAATACCACACCAATCACACTACCACCCCCAATCACACTAACATCATCAATCACACTAACATCCCCAATCACACTAACATCATCAATCACACTACCATCTTCAATCACACTACCATCCCCAATCACACGACCACCCCCAATCACACTAATATCATCAATCACACTACCACCCCCAATCACACTACCATCCCCAATCACACTAACATCATCAATCACACTACCACCCCCAATCACACTAACATCATCAATCACACTACCACCCCCAATCACACTACCATCCCCAATCACACTAACATCATCAATCACACTACCACCCCCAATCACACTACCATCCCCAATCACACTAACATCATCAATCACACTACCACCCCCAATCACACTGCCATCCCCAATCACACTACCACCCCCAATCACACTACCACCCCCAATCACACGACCATCCCCAATCACACTAACATCATCAATCACACTACCACCCCCAATCACACTACCATCCCCAATCACACTAACATCATCAATCACACTACCGTCATCAATCACACTATCATCCCCAATCACACTAACATCATCAATCACACTACCGTCATCAATCACACTCCCATCCCCAATCACACTACCACACCCAATCACACTCCCATCCCCAATCACACTACCACCCCCAATCACACTAACATCATCAATCACACTACCACCCCCAATCACACTACCATCCCCAATCACACTAACATCATCAATCACACTACCGTCATCAATCACACTACCATCCCCAATCACACTACCACACCCAATCACACTCCCATCCCCAATCACACTACCACACCCAATCACACTCCCATCCCCAATCACACTACCACCACCAATCACACTAACATCATCAATCACACTACCACCCCCAATCACACTACCACCCGCAATCACACTACCATCATCACTCACACTACCACCCCCAATCACACTACCACCCCCAATCACACTACCACCCCAAATCACACTACCATCATCAATCACACTACCACACCCAATCACATTACCATCATCAATCACACTACCACCCCCAATCACACTACCATCATCAATCACACTACCACCCCCAATCACACATACCATCATCAATTACACTACCACCCCCAATCACACATACCATCATCAATTACACTACCACCCCCAATCACACTATCATCATCAATCACACTACCATCATCAATCACACTACCACCCCCAATCACACTACCATCATCAATCACACTACCACCCCCAATCACACTACCATCATCAATCACACTACCACCCCCAATCACACTACCACCCCCAATCACACTACCACCCCCAATCACACTACCATCATCAATCACACTACCACCCCCAATCACACTACCACCCCCAATCACACTACCACCCCCAATCACACTAACATCATCAATCACACGACCATCATCCATCACACTACCACCCCCAATCACACTACCATCATCAATCACACTCCCACCCCCAATCACACTACCACCCCCAATCACACTACCATCATCAATCACACTACCACCCCCAATCACACTACCACCCCCAATCACAATAACATCATCAATCACACTACCACCCCCAATCACACTACCATCCCCTATCACACTAACATCATCAATCACACTACCATCCACAATCACACTACCACCCCCAATCACACTACCACCCCCAATCACACTAACATCATCAATCACACTACCATCCCCAATCACACTACCACCCCCAATCACACTACCACCCACAATCACACTAACATCATCAATCACACTACCACCCCCAATCACACTACCATCATCAATCACACTACCATCTTCAATCACACTAACATCATCAATCACACTACCATCCCCAATCACAATACCACACCAATCACACTACCACCCCCAATCACACTAACATCATCAATCACACTACCATCCCCAATCACACTAACATCATCAATCACACTACCATCTTCAATCACACTACCATCCCCAATCACACGACCACCCCCAATCACACTAATATCATCAATCACACTACCACCCCCAATCACACTACCATCCCCAATCACACTAACATCATCAATCACACTACCACCCCCAATCACATTAACATCATCAATCACACTACCACCCCCAATCACACTACCATCCCCAATCACACTAACATCATCAATCACACTACCACCCCCAATCACACTACCATCCCCAATCACACTAACATCATCAATCACACTACCACCCCCAATCACACTGCCATCCCCAATCACACTACCACCCCCAATCACACTACCACCCCCAATCACACGACCATCCCCAATCACACTAACATCATCAATCACACTACCACCCCCAATCACACTACCATCCCCAATCACACTAACATCATCAATCACACTACCGTCATCAATCACACTACCATCCCCAATCACACTAACATCATCAATCACACTACCGTCATCAATCACACTCCCATCCCCAATCACACTACCACACCCAATCACACTCCCATCCCCAATCACACTACCACCCCCAATCACACTAACATCATCAATCACACTACCACCCCCAATCGCACTACCATCCCCAATCACACTAACATCATCAATCACACTACCGTCATCAATCACACTACCATCCCCAATCACACTACCACACCCAATCACACTCCCATCCCCAATCACACTACCACACCCAATCACACTCCCATCCCCAATCACACTACCACCACCAATCACACTAACATCATCAATCACACTACCACCCCGAATCACACTACCCCCCCCAATCACACTACCACCCCCAATCACACTACCATCCCCAATCACACTAACATCATCAATCACACTACCGTCATCAATCACACTACCATCCCCAATCACACTACCACACCCAATCACACTCCCATCCCCAATCACACTACCACACCCAATCACACTCCCATCCCCAATCACACTACCACCACCAATCACACTAACATCATCAATCACACTACCACCCCCAATCACACTACCCCCCCCAATCACACTACCACCCCCAATCACACTACCATCCCCAATCACACTAACATCATCAATCACACTACCACCCCCAATCACACTACCACCCCCAATCACACTAACATCATCAATCACACTACCATCATCAATCACACTACCACCCCCAATCACACTAACATCATCAATCACACTACCATCATCAATCACACTACCACCCCCAATCACATTACCATCATCAATCACACTACCATCATCAATCACACTACCACCCCCAATCACACTAACATCATCAATCACACTACCATCATCACTCACACTACCACCCCCAATCACACTACCACCCCCAATCACACTACCATCATCAATCACACGACCATCATCCATCACACATACCATCATCAATCACACTACCATCATCAATCACACTACCATCATCAATCACACTACCACCCACAATCACACATACCATCATCAATCACACTACCATCCCCAATCACACTACCACCCCCAATCACACTACCATCATCAATCACACTACCACCCACAATCACACATACCATCATCAATCACACTACCATCATCAATCACACTACCACCCCCAATCACACTAACATCATCAATCACACTACAATCATCAATCACACTACCATCCCCAATCACACTACCATCCCCAATCACACTACCATCATCAATCACACTACCACCCCCAATCACACTACCACCCCCAATCACACTACCATCATGAATCACACTACCACCCCCAATCACACTACCATCCCCAATCACACTACCATCATCACTCACACTACCACCCCCAATCACACTACCAGCCCCAATCACACTACCATCATCAATCACACTACCACCCCCAATCACACTACCACCCCCAATCACACGACCATCATCAATCACACTACCACCCCCAATCACACTACCATCATCAATCACACTACCACCCCCAATCACACTACCATCATCAATCACACTACCACCCCCAATCACACATACCATCATCAATTACACTACCACCCCCAATCACACTACCATCATCAATCACACTACCACCCCCAATCACACTACCATCATCAATCACACTACCACCCCCAATCACACTACCATCATCAATCACACTACCACCCCAAATCACACTACCACCCCCAATCACACTACCATCATCAATCACACTACCACCCCCAATCACACTACCACCCCCAATCACACTACCACCCCCAATCACACTACCATCATCAATCACACTACCACCCCCAATCACACTACCACCCCCAATCACACTACCATCATCAATCACACTACCGCCCCCAATCACACTACCATCATCAATCACGCTACCACCCCCAATCACACTAACATCATCAATCACACGACCATCATCCATCACACTACCACCCCCAATCACACTACCATCATCAATCACACTACCACCCCCAATCACACTACCACCCCCAATCACACTAACATCATCAATCACACTACCACCCACAATCACACATACCATCATCAATCACACTACCATCATCAATCACACTACCACCCCCAATCACACTAACATCATCAATCACACTACCATCATCAATCACACTACCATCCCCAATCACACTAACATCATCAATCACACTACCGTCATCAATCACACTCCCATCCCCAATCACACTACCACACCCAATCACACTCCCATCCCCAATCACACTACCACCCCCAATCACACTAACATCATCAATCACACTACCACCCCCAATCGCACTACCATCCCCAATCACACTAATATCATCAATCACACTACCGTCATCAATCACACTACCATCCCCAATCACACTACCACACCCAATCACACTCCCATCCCCAATCACACTACCACACCCAATCACACTCCCATCCCCAATCACACTACCACCACCAATCACACTAACATCATCAATCACACTACCACCCCGAATCACACTACCCCCCCCAATCACACTACCACCCCCAATCACACTACCATCCCCAATCACACTAACATCATCAATCACACTACCGTCATCAATCACACTACCATCCCCAATCACACTACCACACCCAATCACACTCCCATCCCCAATCACACTACCACACCCAATCACACTCCCATCCCCAATCACACTACCACCACCAATCACACTAACATCATCAATCACACTACCACCCCCAATCACACTACCCCCCCCAATCACACTACCACCCCCAATCACACTACCATCCCCAATCACACTAACATCATCAATCACACTACCACCCCCAATCACACTACCACCCCCAATCACACTAACATCATCAATCACACTACCATCATCAATCACACTACCACCCCCAATCACACTAACATCATCAATCACACTACCATCATCAATCACACTACCACCCCCAATCACATTACCATCATCAATCACACTACCATCATCAATCACACTACCACCCCCAATCACACTAACATCAATCACACTACCATCATCACTCACACTACCACCCCCAATCACACTACCACCCCCAATCACACTACCATCATCAATCACACGACCATCATCCATCACACATGCCATCATCAATCACACTACCATCATCAATCACACTACCACCCCCAATCACACTACCACCCCCAATCACACTACCATCATCAATCACACTACCACCCACAATCACACATACCATCATCAATCACACTACCATCATCAATCACACTACCACCCCCAATCACACTATCATCCCCAATCACACTACCATCCCCAATCACACTACCACACCCAATCACACTCCCATCCCCAATCACACTACCACACCCAATCACACTCCCATCCCCAATCACACTACCACCACCAATCACACTAACATCATCAATCACACTACCACCCCGAATCACACTACCCCCCCCAATCACACTACCACCCCCAATCACACTACCATCCCCAATCACACTAACATCATCAATCACACTACCGTCATCAATCACACTACCATCCCCAATCACACTACCACACCCAATCACACTCCCATCCCCAATCACACTACCACACCCAATCACACTCCCATCCCCAATCACACTACCACCACCAATCACACTAACATCATCAATCACACTACCACCCCCAATCACACTACCCCCCCCAATCACACTACCACCCCCAATCACACTACCATCCCCAATCACACTAACATCATCAATCACACTACCACCCCCAATCACACTACCACCCCCAATCACACTAACATCATCAATCACACTACCATCATCAATCACACTACCACCCCCAATCACACTAACATCATCAATCACACTACAATCATCAATCACACTACCATCCCCAATCACACTATCATCCCCAATCACACTACCATCATCAATCACACTACCACCCCCAATCACACTACCACCCCCAATCACACTACCATCATGAATCACACTACCACCCCCAATCACACTACCATCCCCAATCACACTACCATCATCACTCACACTACCACCCCCAATCACACTACCAGCCCCAATCACACTACCATCATCAATCACACTACCACCCCCAATCACACTACCACCCCCAATCACACGACCATCATCAATCACACTACCACCCCCAATCACACTACCATCATCAATCACACTACCACCCCCAATCACACTACCATCATCAATCACACTACCACCCCCAATCACACATACCATCATCAATTACACTACCACCCCCAATCACACATACCATCATCAATTACACTACCACCCCCAATCACACTACCATCATCAATCACACTACCACCCCCAATCACACTACCATCATCAATCACACTACCACCCCCAATCACACTACCATCATCAATCACACTACCACCCCCAATCACACTACCACCCCCAATCACACTACCATCATCAATCACACTACCACCCCCAATCACACTACCACCCCCAATCACACTACGACCCCCAATCACACTACCATCATCAATCACACTACCACCCCCAATCACACTACCACCCCCAATCACACTACCATCATCAATCACACTACCGCCCCCAATCACACTACCATCATCAATCACGCTACCACCCCCAATCACACTAACATCATCAATCACACGACCATCATCCATCACACTACCACCCCCAATCACACTACCACCCCCAATCACACTACCATCATCAATCACACTACCACCCCCAATCACACTACCACCCCCAATCACACTAACATCATCAATCACACTACCACCCACAATCACACATACCATCATCAATCACACTACCATCATCAATCACACTACCACCCCCAATCACACTAACATCATCAATCACACTACCATCATCAATCACACTACCACCCCCAATCACACTACCATCATCAATCACACTACCACCCCCAATCACACTACCACCCCCAATCACACTACCATCATGAATCACACTACCACCCCCAATCACACTACCACCCCCAATCACACTACCATCATCACTCACACTACCATCTTCACTCACACTACCACCCCCAATCACACTACCACCCCCAATCACACTACCATCATCAATCACACTACCACCCCCAATCACACTACCACCCCCAATCACACGACCATCATCAATCACACTACCACCCCCAATCACACTACCATCATCAATCACACTACCACCCCCAATCACACTACCATCATCAATCACACTACCACCCCCAATCACACATACCATCATCAATTACACTACCACCCCCAATCACACTACCATCATCAATCACACTACCACCCCCAATCACACTACCATCATCAATCACACTACCACCCCCAATCACACTACCATCATCAATCACACTACCACCCCCAATCACACTACCATCATCAATCACACTACCACCCCCAATCACACTACCACCCCCAATCACACGACCATCATCAATCACACTACCACCCCCAATCACACTACCATCATCAATCACACTACCACCCCCAATCACACTACCATCATCAATCACACTACCACCCCCAATCACACATACCATCATCAATTACACTACCACCCCCAATCACACTACCATCATCAATCACACTACCACCCCCAATCACACTACCATCATCAATCACACTACCACCCCCAATCACACATACCATCATCAATTACACTACCACCCCCAATCACACTACCATCATCAATCACACTACCACCCCCAATCACACTACCATCATCAATCACACTACCACCCCCAATCACACTACCATCATCAATCACACTACCACCCCCAATCACACTACCACCCCCAATCACACTACCATCATCAATCACACTACCACCCCCAATCACACTACCATCATCAATCACACTACCACCCCCAATCACACTACCACCCCCAATCACACTACCATCATCAATCATACTACCGCCCCCAATCACACTACCATCATCAATCACGCTACCACCCCCAATCACACTAACATCATCAATCACATGACCATCATCCATCACACTACCACCCCCAATCACACTACCATCATCAATCACACTCCCACCCCCAATCACACTACCACCCCCAATCACACTACCATCATCAATCACACTACCACCCCCAATCACACTACCACCCCCAATCACACTACCATCATCAATCACACTACCATCATCAATCACACTACCACCCCCAATCACACTACCACCCCCAATCACAATAACATCATCAATCACACTACCACCCCCAATCACACTACCATCCCCTATCACACTAACATCATCAATCACACTACCACCCCCAATCACACTAACATCATCAATCACACTACCATCCCCAATCACACTACCTCCCCCAATCACACTACCACCCCCAATCACACTAACATCATCAATCACACTACCACCCCCAATCACACTACCATCCCCAATCACACTAACATCATCAATCACACTACCATCTTCAATCACACTACCATCCCCAATCACACTACCACCCCCAATCACACTAACATCATCAATCACACTACCACCCCCAATCACACTACCATCCCCAATCACACTAACATCATCAATCACACTACCATCTTCAATCACACTACCATCCCCAATCACACTACCACCCCCAATCACACTAACATCATCAATCACACTACCACCCCCAATCACACTACCATCCCCAATCACACTAACATCATCAATCACACTACCATCTTCAATCACACTACCATCCCCAATCACACTACCATCCCCAATCACACTAACATCATCAATCACACTACCACCCCCAATCACACTACCATCCCCAATCACACTAACATCATCAATCACACTACCACCCCCAATCACACTGCCATCCCCAATCACACTACCACCCCCAATCACACTACCACCCCCAATCACACTACCACCCCCTATCACACTAACATCATCAATCACACTACCACCCCCAATCACACTACCATCCCCAATCACACTAACATCATCAATCACACTACCATCTTCAATCACACTACCATCCCCAATCACACTACCATCCCCAATCACACTAACATCATCAATCACACTACCACCCCCAATCACACTACCATCCCCAATCACACTAACATCATCAATCACACTACCACCCCCAATCACACTGCCATCCCCAATCACACTACCACCCCCAATCACACTACCACCCCCAATCACACTACCACCCCCTATCACACTAACATCATCAATCACACTACCACCCCCAATCACACTACCACCCCCAATCACACTATCATCATCAATCGCACTACCGCCCCCAATCACACTACCATCATCAATCACGCTACCACCCCCAATCACACTAACATCATCTATCACACGACCATCATCCATCACACTACCACCCCCAATCACACTACCATCATCAATCACACTCCCACCCCCAATCACACTACCACCCCCAATCACACTACCATCATCAATCACACTACCACCCCCAATCACACTACCACCCCCAATCACACTACCATCATCAATCACACTACCATCATCAATCACACTACCACCCCCAATCACACTACCACCCACAATCACAATAACATCATCAATCACACTACCACCCCCAATCACACTACCATCCCCTATCACACTAACATCATCAATCACACTACCACCCCCAATCACACTAACATCATCAATCACACTACCATCCCCAATCACACTACCTCCCCCAATCACACTACCACCCCCAATCACACTAACATCATCAATCACACTACCACCCCCAATCACACTACCATCCCCAATCACACTAACATCATCAATCACACTACCATCTTCAATCACACTACCATCCCCAATCACACTACCACCCCCAATCACACTAACATCATCAATCACACTACCACCCCCAATCACACTACCATCCCCAATCACACTAACATCATCAATCACACTACCATCTTCAATCACACTACCATCCCCAATCACACTACCACCCCCAATCACACTAACATCATCAATCACACTACCACCCCCAATCACACTACCATCCCCAATCACACTAACATCATCAATCACACTACCATCTTCAATCACACTACCATCCCCAATCACACTACCATCCCCAATCACACTAACATCATCAATCACACTACCACCCCCAATCACACTACCATCCCCAATCACACTAACATCATCAATCACACTACCACCCCCAATCACACTGCCATCCCCAATCACACTACCACCCCCAATCACACTACCACCCCCAATCACACTACCACCCCCTATCACACTAACATCATCAATCACACTACCACCCACAATCACACTAACATCATCAATCACACTACCACCCCCAATCACACTACCACCCCCAATCACACTACCATCCCCAATCACACTAACATCATCAATCACACTACCACCCACAATCACACTACCATCCCAATCACACTACCACCTCCAATCACACTTCCATCATCAATCACACTACCACCCCCAATCACACTACCATCATCAATCACACTACCACCCCCAATCACACTACCATCCCCAATCACACTACCATCATCAATCACACTACCACCCCCAATCACACTACCATCCCCAATCACACTAACATCATCAATCACACTACCACCCCCAATCACACTACCCTCCCCAATCACACTAACATCATCAATCACACTACCATAATCAATCACACTACCACCCCCAATCACACTACCATCATCAATCACACTACCACCCCCAATCACACTACCACCTCCAATCACACTACCACCCCCAATCACACTACCATCATCAATCACACTACCACCCCCAATCACACTACCATCCCCAATCACACTACCACCTCCAATCACACTACCACCCCCAATCACACTACCATCATCAATCACACTACCACCCCCAATCACACTACCATCCCCAATCACACTAACATCATCAATCACACTACCACCCACAATCACACTACCACCTCCAATCACACTTCCATCATCAATCACACTACCACCTCCAATCACACTTCCATCATCAATCACACTAACATCATCAATCACACTACCACCCACAATCACACTACCACCTCCAATCACACTTCCATCTTCAATCACACTACCACCCCCAATCACACTACCATCATCAATCACACTACCACCCCCAATCACACTACCACCTCCAATCACACTACCACCCCCAATCACACTACCACCCCCACATCACACTACCATCCCCAATCACACTGCCTTCCCCAATCACACTACATTCCCCAATCACACTACCACCTCCAATCACACTTCCATCATCAATCACACTACCACCCCCAATCACACTACCACCCCCAATCACACTACCATCATCAATCACACTACCACCCCCAATCACACTACCACCTCCAATCACACTACCACCCCCAATCACACTACCACCACCAATCACACTACCATCCCCAATCACACTGCCACCCCCAATCACACTACCACCCCCAATCACACTACCATCATCAATCACACTACCACCCCCAATCACACTACCACCTCCAATCACACTACCACCCCCAATCACACTACCACCCCCAATCACACTACCACCCCCAATCACACTACCATCATCAATCACACTACCACCCCCAATCACACTACCACCACCAATCACACTACCATCCCCAATCACACTGCCACCCCCAATCACACTACCACCCCCAATCACACTACCACCACCAATCACACTACCATCCCCAATCACACTGCCACCCCCAATCACACTACCACCCCCAATCACACTACCACCCCCAATCACACTACCACCACCAATCACACTACCATCCCCAATCACACTACCACCACCAATCACACTACCATCCCCAATCACACTGCCACCCCCAATCACACTACCACCCCCAATCACACTACCATCATCAATCACACTACCACCCCCAATCACACTACCACCTCCAATCACACTACCACCCCCAATCACACTACCACCCCCAATCACACTACCACCCCCAATCACACTACCATCATCAATCACACTACCACCCCCAATCACACTACCACCACCAATCACACTACCATCATCAATCACACTACCACCCCCAATCACACTACCACCTCCAATCACACTACCACCCCCAATCACACTACCACCCCCAATCACACTACACCGCCCAATCACACTACCACCCATCAATCACACTACCTCCCATCACACTCACATCACACTACCACCCAATCACACTACCCACCAATCACACTATCATCCCCAATCACACTAATCCCCATCACTAAACCCAATCACTACATCATCAATCACACTACCACCCCCAATCACACTAACATCATCAATCACACTACACCCCCAATCACACTACCATCCCCAATCACACTAACATCATCAATCACACTACCATCTTCAATCACACTACCATCCCAATCACACTACCATCCCCAATCACACTACATCAATCACACTACCACACCCCAATCACACTACCATCCCAATCACACTAACATCATCAATCACACTACCAACCCCAATCACACTGCACAGTCCCCAATCACACTACCACCCCCAATCACACTACCACCCCTATCACACTACAACCCCAATCACACTACCACCCCTATCACACTAACATCATCAATCACACTACCACCTCCCAATCACACTAACACATCACCCACACAATCCACTACCTACCCCAATCACACTACATCCCAATCACACACTAACAGTCATCAATCACACTACCATCCCCAATCACACTAACATCATCAATCACACTACCATAATCAATCACACTACCACCCCCAATCACACTACCATCCCCAATACACTACCATCATCAATCACACTACCACCCACAATCACACTACCATCCCAATCACACTACCACCTTCAATCACACTTCCATCATCAATCACACTACCACCCCCAATCACACTACCATCATCAATCACACTACCATCATCAATCACACTACCACCCCCAATCACACTACCATCCCCAATCACACTAACATCATCAATCACACTACCACCCCAATCACACTACCATCCCCAATCACACTAACATCATCAATCACACTACCATAATCAATCACACTACCACCCCCAATCACACTACCATCATCAATCACTACTACCACCCCCAATCACACTACCACCTCCAATCACACTACCACCCCCAATCACACTACCATCATCAATCACACTAACATCATCAATCACACTACCATAATCAATCACACTACCACCCCAATCACACTACCATCCCCAATCACACTAACATCATCAATCACACTACCATAATCAATCACACTACACCCCCAAATCACACTACCATCATCAATCACACTACCACCCCCAATCACACTACCACCTCCAATCACACTACCACCCCCAATCACACTACCATCCCCAATCACACTACCACCTCCAATCACACTACCACCCCAATCACACTACCATCATCAATCACACTACCACCCCCAATCACACTACCATCCCCAATCACACTAACATCATCAATCACACTACCACCCACAATCACACTACACCTCCAATCACACTTCCATCATCAATCACACTACCACCTCCAATCACACTTCCATCATCAATCACACTAACATCATCAATCACACTACCACCCACAATCACACTACCACCTCCAATCACACTTCCATCATCAATCACACTACCACCCCCAATCACACTACCATCATCAATCACACTACCACCCCCAATCACACTACCACCTCCAATCACACTACCACCCCCAATCACACTACCACCCCCAATCACACTACCACCACCCAATCACACTACCATCATCAATCACACTCTACCACCCCCAATCACACTACCACCTCCAATCACACTACCACCCCAATCACACTACCACCTCCAATCACACTACCACCCCCAATCACACTACCATCATCAATCACACTACCACCCACAATCACACTACCACCTCCAATCACACTTCCATCATCAATCACACTACCACCCCCAATCACACTTCCATCATCAATCACACTACCACCCCCAATCACACTACCATCATCAATCACACTACCACCCCCAATCACACTACCACCTCCAATCACACTACCATCCCCAATCACACTGCCTTCCCCAATCACACTACCATCCCCAATCACACTACCACCCTCCAATCACACTTCCATCATCAATCACACTACCACCCCAATCACACTACCACCCCCAATCACACTACCATCATCAATCACACTACCACCCCCAATCACACTACCAGCTCCAATCACACTACCACCCCCAATCACACTACCCACCCCCAATCACACTACCACCCCAATCACACTGCCATCCCCAATCACACTAATATCCCCAATCACACTAAAACCCCCAATCACACTAACATCATCAAGCACACTTCCACCCCAATCACAGTAACATCATCAATCACACTAGCACCCCCAATCACACTGCCACCCCCAATCACATTACCATCCCCAATCACACTACCGTCATCAATCACACTACACCCCCAATCACACTACCATCCCCAATCACACTACCACCCCAATCACACTACCATCCCAATCACACGACCATCCCCAATCACACTAACATCATCAATCACACTAACATCATCAATCACACTAACATCATCAATCACACTCCCACCCCCAAACACACGACCATCCCCAATCACATTAACATCATCAATCACGCTACCACCCCCAATCTCACTACCATCCCCAATCACACTACCACCCCCAATCACACTACCATCATCAATCACACTGCCACCCCCAATCACACGACCACCCCCAATCACACGACCATCCCCAATCACATTAACATCATCAATCACACTACCATCATCAATCACACTACCACCCCCAATCACACTACCACCCCCAATCACACTACCACCCCCAATCACACTACCATCCCCAATCACACTACCATCCCCAATCACACTACCACCCCCAATCACACTACCACCCCCAATCACACTACCATCCCCAATCACACTACCACCCCCAATCACACTACCACCCCCAATCACACTACCATCCCCAATCACACTAACATCATGATTCACACTGCCACCCCTAATCACACTACCATCCCCAATCACACTAAAACCCCCAATCACACTAACATCATCAATCACACTACCACCCCCAATCACACTGCCATCCCCAATCACACTACCATCCCCAATCACACGAACATCATGACTCACACTACCATCATCAATCACACTACCATCCCCAATCACACTACCATCCCCAATCACACTACCACCCCTTATCACATTAACATCATCAATCACACTACCACCCCAATCACACTTCCATCCCCAATCACACTACCATCCCCAATCACACTAACATCATCAATCACGCTACCACCCCCAATCACACTACCACCCCCAATCACACTACCATCCCCAATCACACTACCATCCCCAATCACACTAACATCATCAATCACACTAACATCATCAATCACACCACCACCCCCAATCACACTACCATCCCCAATCACACTACCATCCCCAATCACACTACCACCCCCTATCACACTAACATCATCAATCACACTACCACCCCCAATCACACTACCATCCCCAATCACACTACCATCCCCAATCACACTAACATCATCAATCACACTACCACCCCCAATCACACTACCATCCCCAATCACACTACCATCCCCAATCACGCTAACATCATCAATCACACTACCACCCCCAATCACACTACCATCCCCAATCACACTACCATCCCCAATCACACTAACATCATCAATCACACTACCACCCCCAATCACACTACCATCCCCAATCACACTACCATCCCCAATCACACTAACATCATCATTCACACTACCACCCCCAATCACACTACCATCCCCAAACACACTACCACCGTCTATCACACTAACATCATCAATCACACTACCACCCCCAATCACACTACCATCCCCAATCACACTACCATCCCCAATCACACTACCACCCCGAATCACACTACCATCCCCAATCACACTACCACCCCCAATCACACTACCATCCCCAATCACACTACCATCGCCAATCACACTACCACCCCCTATCACACTAACATCATCAATCACACTACCACCCCAATCACACTAACATCATCAATCACACTACCATCCCCAATCACACTACCACCCCCAATCACACTACCACCTCCAATCACACTACCACCCCCAATCACACTACCACCTCCAATCACACTACCACCCCCAATCACACTACCATCATCAATCACACTACCACCCACAATCACACTACCACCTCCAATCACACTTCCATCATCAATCACACTACCACCCCCAATCACACTTCCATCATCAATCACACTACCACCCCCAATCACACTACCATCATCAATCACACTACCACCCCCAATCACACTACCACCTCCAATCACACTACCATCCCCAATCACACTGCCTTCCCCAATCACACTACCATCCCCAATCACACTACCACCTCCAATCACACTTCCATCATCAATCACACTACCACCCCCAATCACACTACCACCCCCAATCACACTACCATCATCAATCACACTAGCACCCCCAATCACACTACCAGCTCCAATCACACTACCACCCCCAATCACACTACCACCCCCAATCACACTACCACCCCCAATCACACTGCCATCCCCAATCACACTAATATCCCCAATCACACTAAAACCCCCAATCACACTAACATCATCAAGCACACTTCCACCCCCAATCACAGTAACATCATCAATCACACTAGCACCCCCAATCACACTGCCACCCCCAATCACATTACCATCCCCAATCACACTACCGTCATCAATCACACTACCACCCCCAATCACACTACCATCCCCAATCACACTACCACCCCCAATCACACTACCATCCCCAATCACACGACCATCCCCAATCACACTAACATCATCAATCACACTAACATCATCAATCACACTAACATCATCAATCACACTCCCACCCCCAAACACACGACCATCCCCAATCACATTAACATCATCAATCACGCTACCACCCCCAATCTCACTACCATCCCCAATCACACTACCACCCCCAATCACACTACCATCATCAATCACACTGCCACCCCCAATCACACGACCACCCCCAATCACACGACCATCCCCAATCACATTAACATCATCAATCACACTACCATCATCAATCACACTACCACCCCCAATCACACTACCACCCCCAATCACACTACCACCCCCAATCACACTACCATCCCCAATCACACTACCATCCCCAATCACACTACCACCCCCAATCACACTACCACCCCCAATCACACTACCATCCCCAATCACACTACCACCCCCAATCACACTACCACCCCCAATCACACTACCATCCCCAATCACACTAACATCATGATTCACACTGCCACCCCTAATCACACTACCATCCCCAATCACACTAAAACCCCCAATCACACTAACATCATCAATCACACTACCACCCCCAATCACACTGCCATCCCCAATCACACTACCATCCCCAATCACACGAACATCATGACTCACACTACCATCATCAATCACACTACCATCCCCAATCACACTACCATCCCCAATCACACTACCACCCCTTATCACATTAACATCATCAATCACACTACCACCCCAATCACACTTCCATCCCCAATCACACTACCATCCCCAATCACACTAACATCATCAATCACGCTACCACCCCCAATCACACTACCACCCCCAATCACACTACCATCCCCAATCACACTACCATCCCCAATCACACTAACATCATCAATCACACTAACATCATCAATCACACCACCACCCCCAATCACACTACCATCCCCAATCACACTACCATCCCCAATCACACTACCACCCCCTATCACACTAACATCATCAATCACACTACCACCCCCAATCACACTACCATCCCCAATCACACTACCATCCCCAATCACACTAACATCATCAATCACACTACCACCCCCAATCACACTACCATCCCCAATCACACTACCATCCCCAATCACGCTAACATCATCAATCACACTACCACCCCCAATCACACTACCATCCCCAATCACACTACCATCCCCAATCACACTAACATCATCAATCACACTACCACCCCCAATCACACTACCATCCCCAATCACACTACCATCCCCAATCACACTAACATCATCATTCACACTACCACCCCCAATCACACTACCATCCCCAAACACACTACCACCGTCTATCACACTAACATCATCAATCACACTACCACCCCCAATCACACTACCATCCCCAATCACACTACCATCCCCAATCACACTACCACCCCGAATCACACTACCATCCCCAATCACACTACCACCCCCAATCACACTACCATCCCCAATCACACTACCATCGCCAATCACACTACCACCCCCTATCACACTAACATCATCAATCACACTACCACCCCAATCACACTAACATCATCAATCACACTACCATCCCCAATCACACTACCACCCCCAATCACACTACCACCCCCAATCACACTAACATCATCAATCACACTACCACCCCCAATCACACTACCATCCCCAATCACACTAACATCATCAATCACACTACCATCTTCAATCACACTACCATCCCCAATCACACCACCACCCCCAATCACACTAACATCATCAATCACACTACCACCCCCAATCACACTACCATCCCCAATCACACTAACATCATCAATCACACTACCACCCCCAATCACACTAACATCATCAATCACACTACCACCCCCAATCACACTACCATCCCCAATCACACTAACATCATCCATCACACTACCACCCCCAATCACACTACCATCCCCAATCTCACTAACATCATCAATCACACTACCACCCCCAATCACACTGCCATCCCCAATCACACTACCACCCCCAATCACACTACCACCCCCAATCACACTACCACCCCCTATCACACTAACATCATCAATCACACTACCACTCCCAATCACACTAACATCATCAATCACACTACCACCCCCAATCACACTACCACCCCCAATCACACTACCATCCCCAATCACACTAACATCATCAATCACACTACCATCCCCAATCACAATACCATCATCAATCACACTACCACCCACAATCACACTACCATCCCCAATCACACTACCACCTCCAATCACACTTCCATCATCAATCACACTACCAACCCCAATCACACTACCATCATCAATCACACTACCATCATCAATCACACTACCACCCCCAATCACACTACCATCCCCAATCACACTAACATCATCAATCACACTACCATAATCAATCACACTACCACCCCCAATCACACTACCATCATCAATCACACTACCACCCCCAATCACACTACCACCTCCAATCACACTACCACCCCCAATCACACTACCATCATCAATCACACTACCACCCCCAATCACACTACCAACCCACATTCACACTACCACCTCCAATCACACTAACACCCCCAATCACACTACCATCATCAATCACACTACCACCCCCAATCACACTACCATCCCCAATCACACTAACATCATGAATCACACTGCCATCCGCAATCACACTAACATCATCAATCACACTACCACCCACAATCACACTACCACCTCCAATCACACTTCCATCATCAATCACACTACCACCTCCAATCACACTTCCATCATCAATCACACTAACATCATCAATCACACTACCACCCACAATCACACTACCACCTCCAATCACACTTCCATCATCAATCACACTACCACCCCCAATCACACTACCACCTCCAATCACACTACCACCCCCAATCACACTACCACCCCCAATCACACTACCATCCCCAATCACACTGCCATCCCCAATCACACTACCATCCCCAATCACACTACCACCTCCAATCACACTTCCATCATCAATCACACTACCACCCCCAATCACACTACCACCCCCAATCACACTACCATCATCAATCACACTACCACCCCCAATCACACTACCACCTCCAATCACACTACCACCCCCAATCACACTACCACCCCCAATCACACTACCATCCCCAATCACACTGCCATCCCCAATCACACTAATATCCCCAATCACACTAAAACCCCCAATCACACTAACATCCCCAATCACACTACCACCTCCAATCACACTACCACCCCCAATCACACTACCACCTCCAATCACACTACCACCCCCAATCACACTACCACCCCCAATCACACTACCATCCCCAATCACACTGCCATCCCCAATCACACTAATATCCCCAATCACACTACCACCCCCAATCACACTACCACCCCCAATCACACTACCATCATCAATCACACTACCACCCCCAATCACACTACCACCTCCAATCACACTACCACCCCCAATCACACTACCACCCCCAATCACACTACCATCCCCAATCACACTGCCATCCCCAATCACACTAATATCCCCAATCACACTAAAACCCCCAATCACACTAACATCCCCAATCACACTGCCATCCCCAATCACACTAATATCCCCAATCACACTAAAACCCCCAATCACACTACCACCCCCAATCACACTACGACCCCCAATCACACTACCACCCCCAATCACATTACCATCCTCAATCACACTACCATCATCAATCACACTACCACCCCCAATCACACTACCATCCCCAATCACACTACCACCCCCAATCACACTACCATCCCCAATCACACTACCATCCCCAATCACACTACCACCCCCAATCACATTACCATCCTCAATCACACTACCATCATCAATCACACTACCACCCCCAATCACACTACCATCCCCAATCACACTACCACCCCCAATCACACTACCATCCCCAATCACACTACCATCCCCAATCACACGAACATCATGAATCACACTACCATCATCAATCACACTACCACCCCCAATCACACTACCATCCCCAATCACACTACCATCCCCAATCACACTACCACCCCCTATCACACTAACATCATCAATCACACTACCACACCAATCACACTACCATCCCCAATCACACTACCATCCCCAATCACACTAACATCATCAATCACACTACCACCCCCAATCACACTACCATCCCCAATCACACTACCACCCCCTATCACACTACCATCATCAATCACACTACCACCCCCAATCACACTACCACCCCCAATCACACTACCATCCCCAATCACACTACCATCCCCAATCACACTAACATCATCAATCACACTAACATCATCAATCACACCACCACCCCCAATCACACTACCATCCCCAATCACACTACCATCCCCAATCACACTACCACCCCCTATCACACTAACATCATCAATCACACTACCACCCCCAATCACACTACCATCCCCAATCACACTAACATCCCCAATCACACTAACATCATCAATCACACTACCACCCCCAATCACACTACCATCCCCAATCACACTAACATCATCAATCACACTACCATCCCCAATCACACTACCATCCCCAATCACACTAACATCCCCAATCACACTAACATCATCAATCACACTACCACCCCCAATCACACTACCATCCCCAATCACACTAACATCATCAATCACACTACCACCCCCAATCACACTACCATCCCCAATCACACTACCATCCCCAATCACACTAACATCATCAATCACACTACCACCCCCAATCACTCTACCATCCCCAATCACACTACCATCCCCAATCACACTAACATCATCAATCACACTAGCACCCCCAATCACACTACCATCCCCAATCACACTACCACCGTCTATCACACTAACATCATCAATCACACTACCACCCCCAATCACACTACCATCCCCAATCACACTACCATCCCCAATCACACTACCATCCCCAATCACACTACCACCCCGAATCACACTACCATCCCCAATCACACTACCACCCCCAATCACACTACCATCCCCAATCACACTACCATCCCCAATCACACTACCACCCCCTATCACACTAACATCATCAATCACACTACACCCCAATCACACTAACATCATCAATCACACTACCATCCCCAATCACACTACCACCCCCAATCACACTACCACCCCCAATCACACTAACATCATCAATCAAACTACCACCCCCAATCACACTACCATCCCCAATCACACTAACATCATCAATCACACTACCATCTTCAATCACACTACCATCCCCAATCACACTACCACCCCCAATCACACTAACATCATCAATCACACTACCACCCCCAATCACACTACCATCCCCAATCACACTAACATCATCAATCGCACTACCACCCCCAATCACACTAACATCATCAATCACACTACCACCCCCAATCACACTACCATCCCCAATCACACTAACATCATCAATCACACTACCACCCCCAATCACACTACCATCCCCAATCACACTAACATCATCAATTACACTACCACCCCCAATCACACTACCATCCCCAATCACACTAACATCATCAATCACACTACCACCCCCAATCACACTACCACCCCCAATCACACTACCATCCCCAATCACACTAACATCATCAATCACACTACCACCCCCTATCACACTAACATCATCAATCACACTACCACCCCCAATCACACTACCACCCCCAATCACACTACCACCCCCAATCACACTAACATCATCAATCACACTACCACCCCCAATCACACTACCACCCCCAATCACACTACCATCCCCAATCACACTACCATCATCAATCACACTACCACCCACAATCACACTACCATCCCCAATCACACTAACATCATCAATCACACTACCACCCCCAATCACACTACCATCATCACTCACACTACCACCTCCAATCACACTACCACCCCCAATCACACTACCATCATCACTCACACTGCCACCCCCAATCACACTACCATCCCCAATCACACTAACATCATCAATCACACTACCACCCCCAATCACACTACCATCCCCAATCACACTAACATCATCAATCACACTACCATAATCAATCACACTACCACCCCCAATCACACTACCATCATCAATCACACTACCACCCCCAATCACACTACCACCTCCAATCACACTACCACCCCCCTTCACACTACCATCATCAATCACACTACCATCCCCAGTCACACTCCCACCCCCAATCACATGACCATCATCAATCACACTACCATCATCAATCACACTACCATCCCCAGTCACACTACCATCATCTATCACACTACCACCCCAAATCACACTACCACCCCCAATCACACTACCATCCCCAATCACACTACCATCAATCACACTACCATCCCCAATCACACTACCACCCCCAATCACACTACCATCCCCAATCACACTAACATCATCAATCACACTACCACCCCCACTCATACTACCATCATCAATCACACTACCACCCTCAATCACACTAACATCACCAATCACACTACCACCCCCAATCACACGACCATCATCTATCACACTACCACCCCCAACCACACTACCATCATCAATCATACTACCACCCCCAATCACAATCACACTACCACCCCCAACCACACTACCATCATCAATCACACTACCACCCCCAATCACTCTACCATCATCAATCACACGACCACCCCCAATAACACTACCACCCCCAATCACACTACCATCCCCAATCACACTACCATCCCCAATCACACTACCATCATAAATCACACTACCACCCGCAATCACACTTTCACCCCCAATCACACTAAAATCCCCAATCACACGACCATCATCAATCACACTATCATCACCAATCACACTACCACCCCCAATCACACTACCATCATCAATCACTCTACCATCATCAATCACATTCCCACCCCCAATCACACTACCATCATCAATCACACTACCATCATCAATCACACTACCATCATCAATCACACTCCCATCATCAATCACGCTACCACCCCCAATCACACTACCATCATCAATCACTCTACCATCATCAATCACATTCCCACCCCCAATCACACTACCATCATCAATCACACGACCACCCCCAATCACACTACCATCGTCAATCACACTACCATCATCAATCACACTGCCATCCCCAATCACACTACCATCATCAATCACACTACCATTAACAAGCACACTACCATCAACAATCACACTCCCACCCCCCTTCACACTACCATCGTCAATCACACTACCATCATCAATCACACTACCATCCCCAATCACACTACCATCATCAATCACACTACCATTCCCAGTCACACTCCCACCCCCAATCACATGACCATCATCAATCACACTACCATCATCAATAACACTACCATCATCAATCACACTACCATCCCCAATCACACTACTATCATCAATCACACTACCTCGTCAATCACACTACCATCATCAATCACACGACCATCCCCAATCACACTACCATCCCCAATCACACTACCATCCCCAATCACACTCCGACCCCCAATCACACTACCATCATAAATCACACTACCGCCCCCAATCACACTTCCACCCCCAATCACACTACCATCATCAATCACACTACCACCCCCAATCACACTATCATAAATCACACTACCACCCTGAATCACACTACCATCGCCAATCACACTACCATCATAAATCACACTACCATCATAAATCACACTCCCATCATCAATCACACTACCATCAATCACACTACCACCCCCAATCACACTACCATCATCAATCACACTTCCATCCCCAATCACATTACCACCCCCAATCACACTACAATCATCAATCACACACCCACCCCAAATCACACTCCTACCCCCAATCACATGACCATCATCAATCACACTACCATCCCCAATCACACTACTTTCATCAATCACACTGCCATCGTCAATCACACTCCCACCACAATCACATGACCTTCATCAATCACACTACCATCATCAATCACACTACCATCATCAATCACACTACCAGCCCCAATCAGACGACCATCATCAATCACACTACCATCATCAATCACATTCCCATCCCCAATCACACTACCATCATCAATCACACTACCATCATCAATCACACTACCAGCATAAATCACACTACCACCCCCAATCACACTACCATCGCCAATCTCACTACCATCATAAATCACACTCCCATCAATCACACTACCACCCCCAATCACACTACCATCATCAATCACAATACCACCCCCAATCACACTACCATCATCAATCACACTCCCATCCCCAATCACATTACCACCGCCAATCACACTACCATCATCAATCACACTCCCATGCCCAATCACATTACCACCACCAATCACACTCCCACCCCCAATCACACTCCTACCCCCAATCACACTCCTACCCCCAATCACACTGCCATCATCAATCACACTACCACCCCCAATCACACTACCATCATCAATCACACTACCATCTTCAATCACACTCCCACCCCCCTTCAAAGTACCATCATCAATCACACTGCCATCTTCAATCACATTACCATCCCCAATCACACTACCATCATCAATCACACTACCATCCCCAGTCACACTCCCACCCCCAATCACATGACCATCATCAATCACACTGCCATCGTCAATCACACTACCACCCCCAATCACATGACCTTCATCAATCACACTACCATCATCAATCACACTACCATCATCAATCACACGACCATCCCCAATCACACTACCATCCCCAATCACACTGCCATCCCCAATCACACTCCGACCCCCAATCACACTACCATCATAAATCACACTACCACCCCCAATCACACTTCCACCCCCAATTGCACTACCATCATCAATCACACTACCACCCCCAGTCACACTACCATCATCAATCACACTACCATCATCAATCACACTACCAACCCCAATCGCACTATCATCATAAATCACACTACCACCCCCAATTACACTACCATCGCCAATCACACTACCATGATAAATCACACTACCGTCATAAATCAGACTCCCATCATCAATCACACTACCATCAATCACACTACCACCCCCAATCACACGACCATCATCAATCACAATACCACCCCCAATCACACTACCATCATCAATCACACTGCCATCCCCAATCACACTCCGACCCCCAATCACACTACCATCATAAATCACACTACCACCCCCAATCACACTTCCACCCCCAATTGCACTACCATCATAAATCACACTACCACCCCCAATTACACTACCATCGCCAATCACACTACCATCATAAATCACACTACCGTCATAAATCAGACTCCCATCATCAATCACACTACCATCAATCACACTACCACCCCCAATCACACTACCATCATCAATCACAATACCACCCCCAATCACACTACCATCATCAATCACACTCCCATCCCCAATCACATTACCACCCCCAATCACACTACCATCATCAATCACACTCCCATCCCCAATCACATTACCACCCCCAATCACATTCCCACCCCCAATCACACTACCATCATCAATCACACTACCATCATCAATCACACTACCATCATCAATCACACTACCACCCCCAATCACACTACCATCATCAATCAGACTACCATCGCCAATCTCACTACCATCATAAATCACACTACCATCATAAATCACACTCCCATCAATCACACTACCACCCCCAATCACACTACCATCATCAATCACACTCCCATCCCCAATCACATTACCACCGCCAATCACACTACCACCCCCAATCACACTACCATCATCAATCACACTCCCATTCCCAATCACATTACCACCGCCAATCACACTACCACCCCCAATCACACTGCCATCATCAATCACACTACCACCCCCAATCACACTACCATAATTAATCACAGTACCATCATCAATCACACGACCACCCCCAATCACACTACCATCATCAATCACACTACCATCATCAATCACACTAACATCATCAATCACACTAACATCATCAATCACACTCCCACCCCCAATCACACTACCATCATCAATCACACTACCATCATCAATCAAACTACCATTCCCAATCACAGTACCATCTTCAATCACACTCCCACCCCCCTTCACACTACCATCATCAATCACACTGCCATCTTCAATCACACTACCATCCCTAATCACACTACCATCATCAATCACACTACCATCCCCAGTCACACTCCCACCCCCAATCACATGACCATCATCAATCACACTGCCATCGTCAATCACACTACCACCCCCTATCACACTACCATCCCCAATTACTCTACCACCCCCAATCACATGACCTTCATCAATCAAACTACCATCATCAATCACACTACCATCATCAATCACACGACCATCCCCAATCACACTACCATCCCCAATCACACTACCATCCCCAATCACACTACCATCATAAATCACTCTACCACCCCCAATCACTCTACCACCCCCAATTACACTACCATCATCAATCACACTACCACCCCCAATCACACTACCATCATCAATCACACTACCATCCCCAATCACATTCCCACCCCCAATCACACTACCATCATGAATCACACGACCATCATCAATCACACTACCACCCCCAATCACACTACCATCATCAATCACACTACCATCCCCAATCACATTCCCACCCCCAATCACATTCCCACCCCCAATCACACTACCATAATTAATCACACTACCATCATAAATCACTCTACCACCCCCAATCACTCTACCACCCCCAATTACACTACCATCATCAATCACACTACCACCCCCAATCACACTACCATCATCAATCACACTACCATCCCCAATCACATTCCCACCCCCAATCACACTACCATCATGAATCACACGACCATCATCAATCACACTACCACCCCCAATCACACTACCATCATCAATCACACTCCCATGCCCAATCACATTACCACCACCAATCACACTCCCACCCCCAATCACACTCCTACCCCCAATCACACTCCTACCCCCAATCACACTGCCATCATCAATCACACTACCACCCCCAATCACACTACCATCATCAATCACACTACCATCTTCAATCACACTCCCACCCCCCTTCAAAGTACCATCATCAATCACACTGCCATCTTCAATCACACTACCATCCCCAATCACACTACCATCATCAATCACACTACCATCCCCAGTCACACTCCCACCCCCAATCACATGACCATCATCAATCACACTGCCATCGTCAATCACACTACCACCCCCAATCACATGACCTTCATCAATCACACTACCATCATCAATCACACTACCATCATCAATCACACGACCATCCCCAATCACACTACCATCCCCAATCACACTGCCATCCCCAATCACACTCCGACCCCCAATCACACTACCATCATAAATCACACTACCACCCCCAATCACACTTCCACCCCCAATTGCACTACCATCATCAATCACACTACCACCCCCAGTCACACTACCATCATCAATCACACTACCATCATCAATCACACTACCAACCCCAATCGCACTATCATCATAAATCACACTACCACCCCCAATTACACTACCATCGCCAATCACACTACCATGATAAATCACACTACCGTCATAAATCAGACTCCCATCATCAATCACACTACCATCAATCACACTACCACCCCCAATCACACGACCATCATCAATCACAATACCACCCCCAATCACACTACCATCATCAATCACACTGCCATCCCCAATCACACTCCGACCCCCAATCACACTACCATCATAAATCACACTACCACCCCCAATCACACTTCCACCCCCAATTGCACTACCATCATAAATCACACTACCACCCCCAATTACACTACCATCGCCAATCACACTACCATCATAAATCACACTACCGTCATAAATCAGACTCCCATCATCAATCACACTACCATCAATCACACTACCACCCCCAATCACACTACCATCATCAATCACAATACCACCCCCAATCACACTACCATCATCAATCACACTCCCATCCCCAATCACATTACCACCCCCAATCACACTACCATCATCAATCACACTCCCATCCCCAATCACATTACCACCCCCAATCACATTCCCACCCCCAATCACACTACCATCATCAATCACACTACCATCATCAATCACACTACCATCATCAATCACACTACCACCCCCAATCACACTACCATCATCAATCAGACTACCATCGCCAATCTCACTACCATCATAAATCACACTACCATCATAAATCACACTCCCATCAATCACACTACCACCCCCAATCACACTACCATCATCAATCACACTCCCATCCCCAATCACATTACCACCGCCAATCACACTACCACCCCCAATCACACTACCATCATCAATCACACTCCCATTCCCAATCACATTACCACCGCCAATCACACTACCACCCCCAATCACACTGCCATCATCAATCACACTACCACCCCCAATCACACTACCATAATTAATCACAGTACCATCATCAATCACACGACCACCCCCAATCACACTACCATCATCAATCACACTACCATCATCAATCACACTAACATCATCAATCACACTAACATCATCAATCACACTCCCACCCCCAATCACACTACCATCATCAATCACACTACCATCATCAATCAAACTACCATTCCCAATCACAGTACCATCTTCAATCACACTCCCACCCCCCTTCACACTACCATCATCAATCACACTGCCATCTTCAATCACACTACCATCCCTAATCACACTACCATCATCAATCACACTACCATCCCCAGTCACACTCCCACCCCCAATCACATGACCATCATCAATCACACTGCCATCGTCAATCACACTACCACCCCCTATCACACTACCATCCCCAATTACTCTACCACCCCCAATCACATGACCTTCATCAATCAAACTACCATCATCAATCACACTACCATCATCAATCACACGACCATCCCCAATCACACTACCATCCCCAATCACACTACCATCCCCAATCACACTACCATCATAAATCACTCTACCACCCCCAATCACTCTACCACCCCCAATTACACTACCATCATCAATCACACTACCACCCCCAATCACACTACCATCATCAATCACACTACCATCCCCAATCACATTCCCACCCCCAATCACACTACCATCATGAATCACACGACCATCATCAATCACACTACCACCCCCAATCACACTACCATCATCAATCACACTACCATCCCCAATCACATTCCCACCCCCAATCACATTCCCACCCCCAATCACACTACCATAATTAATCACACTACCATCATCAATCACACTACCATCATCAATCACACTACCATCCCCAATCACATTCCCACCCCCAATCACACTACCATAATTAATCACACTACCATCATCAATCACAGTACCATCCCCAATGACATTCCCACCCCCAATCACACTACCATCATCAATCACACTACCATCATCAATCACACTACCATTAACAATCTCACTCCCACCCCCCTTCACACTACCATCGTCAATCACACTACCATCATCAATCACACTACCATCCCCAATCACACTACCATCATCAATCACACTACCATTAACAATCACACAACCATTAGCAATCACACTCCCACCCCCCTTCACACTACCATCGTCAATCACACTACCATCAGCAATCACACTACCATCCCCAATCACACTACCATCATCAATCACACTACCACCCCCAATCACACTACCACCCCCAATCACACTACCACCCCCAATCACACTACCATCATCAATAACACTACCATCATCAATCACACTCCCATCCCCAATCACATTACCACCGCCAATCACACTACCATCATCAATCACACTCCCATGCCCAATCACATTACCACCACCAATCACACTCCCACCCCCAATCACACTCCTACCCCCAATCACACTCCTACCCCCAATCACATTGCCATCATCAATCACACTACCACCCCCAATCACACTACCATCATCAATCACACTACCATCATCAATCACACAACCATCATCAATCAAACTACCATCCCCAATCACAGTACCATCTTCAATCACACTCCCACCCCCCTTCACACTACCATCATCAATCACACTGCCATCTTCAATCACACTACCATCCCCAATCACACTACCATCATCAATCACACTAAAATCCCCAGTCACACTCCCACCCCCAATCACATGACCATCATCAATCACACTGCCATCGTCAATCACACTACCACCCCCAATCACATGACCTTCATCAATCACACTGCCATCATCAATCACACTACCATCATCAATCACACGACCATCCCCAATCACACTACCATCCCCAATGACACCGCCATCCCCAATCACACTCCGACCCCCAATCACACTACCATCATAAATCACACTACCACCCCCAATCACACTTCCACCCCCAATTGCACTACCATCATCAATCACACTACCACCCCCAATCACACTACCATCATCAATCACACTACCATCATCAATCACACTACCACCCCCAATCGCACTATCATCATAAATCACACTACCACCCCCAATTACCCTACCATCGCCAATCACACTACCATCATAAATCACACTACCGTCATAAATCAGACTCCCATCATCAATCACACTACCATCAATCACACTACCACCCCCAATCACACTACCATCATCAATCACACTCCCATCCCCAATCACATTACCACCCCCAATCACACTACCATCATCAATCACACTCCCATCCCCAATCACATTACCACCCCAATCACATTCCCACCCCCAATCACACTACCATCATCAATCACACTACCATCATCAATCACACTACCATCATCAATCACACTACCACCCCCAATCACACTACCATCATCAATCACACTACCATCGCCAATCTCACTACCATCATAAATCACACTTCCATCATAAATCACACTCCCATCAATCACACTACCACCCCCAATCACACTACCATCATCAATCACACTCCCATCCCCAATCACATTACCACCGCCAATCACACTCCCACCCCCAATCACACTCCTACCCCCAATCACACTGCCATCATCAATCACACTACCACCCCCAATCACACTACCATAATTAATCACAGTACCATCATCAATCACACGACCACCCCCAATCACACTACCATCATCAATCACACTACCATCATCAATCACACTAACATCATCAATCACACTAACATCATCAATCACACTCCCACCCCCAATCACACTACCATCATCAATCACACTACCATCATCAATCAAACTACCATCCCCAATCACAGTACCATGTTCAATCACACTCCCACCCCCCTTCACACTACCATCATCAATCACACTGCCATCTTCAATCACACTACCATCCCTAATCACACTACCATCATCAATCACACTACCATCCCCACTCACACTCCCACCCCCAATCACATGACCATCATCAATCACACTGCCATCGTCAATCACACTACCACCCCCTATCACACTACCATCCCCAATTACTCTACCACCCCCAATCACATGACCTTCATCAATCAAACTACCATCATCAATCACACTCCCATCATCAATCACACGACCATCCCCAATCACACTACCATCCCCAATGACACTACCATCCCCAATCACACTCCGACCCCCAATCACACTACCATCATAAATCACTCTACCACCCCCAATCACACTACCACCCCCAATTACACTACCATCATCAATCACACTACCACCCCCAATCACACTACCATCATCAATCACACTACCATCCCCAATCACATTCCCACCCCCAATCACACTACCATCATGAATCACACTACCATCATCAATCACACTACCACCCCCAATCACACTATCATCATCAATCACACTACCATCCCCAATCACATTCCCACCCCCAATCACATTCCCACCCCCAATCACACTACCATAATTAATCACACTACCATCATCAATCACACTACCATCATCAATCACAATACCATCCCCAATCAGATTCCCACCCCCAATCACACTACCAATATTAATCACACTACCATCATCAATCACACTACCATCCCCAATGACATTCCCACCCCCAATCACACTACCATCATCAATCACACTACCATCATCAATCACACTACCATTAACAATCTCACTCCCACCCCCCTTCACACTACCATCGTCAATCACACTACCATCATCAATCACACTACCATCCCCAATCACACTACCATCATCAATCACACTACCATCCCCAGTCACACTCCCACCCCCAATCACATGACCATCATCAATCACACTACCATCATCAATCACACTACCATCCCCAATCACACTACTATCATCAATCACACTGCCATCGTCAATCACACTACCACCCCCTATCACACTACCACCCCCAATTACTCGACCACCCCCAATCTCATGACCTTCATCAATCACACTACCTCGTCAATCACACTACCATCATAAATCACACTACCACCCCCAATCACACTTCCACCCCCAATCACACTACCATCATCAATCACACTACCACCCCCAATCACACTACCATCATCAATCACACTACCATCCCCAATCACATTCCCACCCCCAATCACACTACCATCATCAATCACACTACCATCATCAATCACACTACCACCCCCAATCACACTATCATCATAAATCACACTACCACCCTGAATCACACTACCATCGCCAATCACACTACCATCACAAATCACACTCCCATCATCAATCACACTACCATCAATCACACTACCACCCCCAATCACACTACCATCATCAATCACAATACCACCCCCAATCACACTACCATCATCAATCACACTTCCATCCCCAATCACATTACCACCCCCAATCACATTACCACCCCCAATCACTCTACAATCATCAATCACACTCCTACCCCCAATCACACTACTTTCATCAATCACACTGCCATCGTCAATCACACGACCATCATCAATCACACTACCACCCCCAATCACACTCCCACCCCAAATCACACTCCTACCCCCAATCACACTACTTTCATCAATCACACTGCCATCGTCAATCACACGACCATCATCAATCACACTACCATCATCAATCACATTCCCACCCCCAATCACACTACCATCGCCAATCTCACTACCATCATAAATCACACTACCATCATAAATCACACTCCCATCAATCACACTACCACCCCCAATCACACTACCATCATCAATCACACTACCATCATCAATCACACTCCCATCCCCAATCACATTACCACCGCCAATCACACTACCATCATCAATCACACTCCCATCCCCAATCACATTACCACCACCAATCACACTCCCACCCCCAATCACACTCCTACCCCCAATCACACTCCTACCCCCAATCACACTCCTACCCCCAATCACACTTCCATCCCCAATCACACTTCCATCCCCAATCACACGTCCATCCCCAATCACATTACCATCCCCAATCACACTAACATCACCAATCACACTAACATCACCAATCACACTTCCATCCCCAATCACACTTCCATCCCCAATCACACTCCCACCCCCAATCACACTACCATCATCAATCACACTACCATCATCAATCACACTACCATCCCCAATCACAGTACCATCTTCAATCACACTCCCACCCCCCTTCACACTACCATCATCAATCACACTGCCATCTTCAATCACACTACCATCCCCAATCAAACTAAAATCATCAATCACACTACCATCCCCAGTCACACTCCCACCCCCAATCACATGACCATCATCAATCACACTACCATCCCCAATCACACTACTATCATCAATCACACTGCCATCGTCAATCACACTAGCACCCCCTATCACACTACCATCCCCAATTACACTAGCACCCCCAATCACATGACCTTCATCAATCACACTACCATCATCAATCACACTACCATCATCAATCACACGACCATCCCCAATCACACTACCATCCCCAATGACACTACCATCCCCAATCACACTCCGACCCCCAATCACACTACCATCATAAATCACACTACCACCCCCAATCACACTTCCACCCCCAATTACACTACCATCATCAATCACACTACCACCCCCAATCACACTACCATCATCAATCACACTAGCATCCCCAATCACATTCCCACCCCCAATCACATAACCATCATGAATCACACTGCCATCATCAATCACAATACCACCCCCAATCGCCCTATCATCATAAATCACACTACCACCCCCAATTACACTACCATCGCCAATCACACTACCATCATAAATCACACTACCGTCATAAATCAGACTCCCATCATCAATCACACTCCCACCCCCAATCACACTCCTACCCCCAATCACACTGCCATCATCAATCACACTACCACCCCCAATCACACTACCATAATTAATCACAGTACCATCATCAATCACACGACCACCCCCAATCACACTACCATCATCAATCACACTACCATCATCAATCACACTAACATCATCAATCACACTAACATCATCAATCACACTCCCACCCCCAATCACACTACCATCATCAATCACACTACCATCATCAATCAAACTACCATCCCCAATCACAGTACCATGTTCAATCACACTCCCACCCCCCTTCACACTACCATCATCAATCACACTGCCATCTTCAATCACACTACCATCCCTAATCACACTACCATCATCAATCACACTACCATCCCCACTCACACTCCCACCCCCAATCACATGACCATCATCAATCACACTGCCATCGTCAATCACACTACCACCCCCTATCACACTACCATCCCCAATTACTCTACCACCCCCAATCACATGACCTTCATCAATCAAACTACCATCATCAATCACACTCCCATCATCAATCACACGACCATCCCCAATCACACTACCATCCCCAATGACACTACCATCCCCAATCACACTCCGACCCCCAATCACACTACCATCATAAATCACTCTACCACCCCCAATCACACTACCACCCCCAATTACACTACCATCATCAATCACACTACCACCCCCAATCACACTACCATCATCAATCACACTACCATCCCCAATCACATTCCCACCCCCAATCACACTACCATCATGAATCACACTACCATCATCAATCACACTACCACCCCCAATCACACTATCATCATCAATCACACTACCATCCCCAATCACATTCCCACCCCCAATCACATTCCCACCCCCAATCACACTACCATAATTAATCACACTACCATCATCAATCACACTACCATCATCAATCACAATACCATCCCCAATCAGATTCCCACCCCCAATCACACTACCAATATTAATCACACTACCATCATCAATCACACTACCATCCCCAATGACATTCCCACCCCCAATCACACTACCATCATCAATCACACTACCATCATCAATCACACTACCATTAACAATCTCACTCCCACCCCCCTTCACACTACCATCGTCAATCACACTACCATCATCAATCACACTACCATCCCCAATCACACTACCATCATCAATCACACTACCATCCCCAGTCACACTCCCACCCCCAATCACATGACCATCATCAATCACACTACCATCATCAATCACACTACCATCCCCAATCACACTACTATCATCAATCACACTGCCATCGTCAATCACACTACCACCCCCTATCACACTACCACCCCCAATTACTCGACCACCCCCAATCTCATGACCTTCATCAATCACACTACCTCGTCAATCACACTACCATCATAAATCACACTACCACCCCCAATCACACTTCCACCCCCAATCACACTACCATCATCAATCACACTACCACCCCCAATCACACTACCATCATCAATCACACTACCATCCCCAATCACATTCCCACCCCCAATCACACTACCATCATCAATCACACTACCATCATCAATCACACTACCACCCCCAATCACACTATCATCATAAATCACACTACCACCCTGAATCACACTACCATCGCCAATCACACTACCATCACAAATCACACTCCCATCATCAATCACACTACCATCAATCACACTACCACCCCCAATCACACTACCATCATCAATCACAATACCACCCCCAATCACACTACCATCATCAATCACACTTCCATCCCCAATCACATTACCACCCCCAATCACATTACCACCCCCAATCACTCTACAATCATCAATCACACTCCCATCCCCAATCACACTCCTACCCCCAATCACACTCCTACCCCCAATCACACTACTTTCATCAATCACACTGCCATCGTCAATCACACGACCATCATCAATCACACTACCACCCCCAATCACACTCCCACCCCAAATCACACTCCTACCCCCAATCACACTACTTTCATCAATCACACTGCCATCGTCAATCACACGACCATCATCAATCACACTACCATCATCAATCACATTCCCACCCCCAATCACACTACCATCGCCAATCTCACTACCATCATAAATCACACTACCATCATAAATCACACTCCCATCAATCACACTACCACCCCCAATCACACTACCATCATCAATCACACTACCATCATCAATCACACTCCCATCCCCAATCACATTACCACCACCAATCACACTCCCACCACCAATCACACTCCCACCCCCAATCACACTCCTACCCCCAATCACACTCCTACCCCCAATCACACTCCTACCCCCAATCACACTTCCATCCCCAATCACACTTCCATCCCCAATCACACGTCCATCCCCAATCACATTACCATCCCCAATCACACTAACATCACCAATCACACTAACATCACCAATCACACTTCCATCCCCAATCACACTTCCATCCCCAATCACACTCCCACCCCCAATCACACTACCATCATCAATCACACTACCATCATCAATCACACTACCATCCCCAATCACAGTACCATCTTCAATCACACTCCCACCCCCCTTCACACTACCATCATCAATCACACTGCCATCTTCAATCACACTACCATCCCCAATCAAACTAAAATCATCAATCACACTACCATCCCCAGTCACACTCCCACCCCCAATCACATGACCATCATCAATCACACTACCATCCCCAATCACACTACTATCATCAATCACACTGCCATCGTCAATCACACTAGCACCCCCTATCACACTACCATCCCCAATTACACTAGCACCCCCAATCACATGACCTTCATCAATCACACTACCATCATCAATCACACTACCATCATCAATCACACGACCATCCCCAATCACACTACCATCCCCAATGACACTACCATCCCCAATCACACTCCGACCCCCAATCACACTACCATCATAAATCACACTACCACCCCCAATCACACTTCCACCCCCAATTACACTACCATCATCAATCACACTACCACCCCCAATCACACTACCATCATCAATCACACTAGCATCCCCAATCACATTCCCACCCCCAATCACATAACCATCATGAATCACACTGCCATCATCAATCACAATACCACCCCCAATCGCCCTATCATCATAAATCACACTACCACCCCCAATTACACTACCATCGCCAATCACACTACCATCATAAATCACACTACCGTCATAAATCAGACTCCCATCATCAATCACACTACCACCCCCAATCACACTACCATCATCAATCACAATACCACCCCCAATCACACTACCATCATCAATCACACTCCCATCCCCAATCACATTTCCACCCCCAATCACACTACCATCATCAATCACACTCCCATCCCCAATCACATTACCACCCCCAATCACACTCCCACCCCCAATCATACTCCTACCCCCAATCACACTGCCATCATCAATCACACTACCACCCCCAATCACACTACCATCATCAATCACACTACCATCCCCAATCACACTACCATCATCAATCTCATTACCATTATCAATCACACTCCCACCCGCCTTCACACTACCATCATCAATCACACTACCATCAAGAATCACACTACCATCCCCAATCACACTACCATCATCAATCACACTACCACCCCCAATCACACTACCATCATCAATCACACTCCCATCCCCAATCACATTACCACCCCCAATCACACTACCATCATCAATCACAGTCCCATCCCCAATCACATTACCACCCCCAATCACACTCACACCCCCAATCACACTACCACCCCCAATCACACTCCCATAATCAATCACACTACCATCATCAATCACACGACCACCCCTATCACACTACCATCATCAATCACACTACCATCATCAATCACACGACCACCCCCAATCACACTACCATCATCAATCACACTACCATCATCAATCACACTACCATTATCAATCACACTCCCACCCGCCTTCACACTACCATCATCAATCACACTACCATCGTCAATCACACTACCATCATCAATCACACTACCACCCCCAATCACACGACCATCATCAATCACACTACCATCATCAATCACACTACCATCATCAATCACACTACCATCATCAATCACACTACCACCCCGAATCACACGAGCATCATCAATCACACTACCACCCCCAATCATACTACCACCATCAATCACACTACCATAATCAATCACATTACCACCTCCAAACACACCACCACCCCAAAACACACTACCACCACGAATCACACTCCCACCCCAATCACACTGCCTTCATCAATCACTCTGCCATCATCAATCACACTATCATCACCAATCACACTACCGCCCCCAATCACACTACCATCATCAATCACACTACCATCATCAATCACACGAACACCCCCAATCACACTACCATCATCAGTCACACTACCAACCCCAATCACACTCCCACCCCCAATCACACTACTATCATCAATCACACTGCCATCGTCAATCACACTACCACCCCCAATTACTCTACCACCCCCAATCACATGACCTTCATCAATCACACTACCATCATCAATTACACTGCCATCGTCAATCACACTACCACCCCCAATTACTCTACCACCCCCAATCACATGACCTTCATCAATCACACGACCACCATCAATCACACTACCATAATCAATCACATTACCACCTCCAAACACACTACCACCCCAAAACACACTACCACCACGAATCACACTCCCACCCCCAATCACACTGCCATCATCAATCACTCTGCCATCATCAATCACACTATCATCACCAATCACACTACCATCATCAATCACACGACCACCCCCAATCACACTACCATCATCAGTCACACTACCAACCCCAGTCACACTTCCACCCCCAATCACACTACTATCATCAATCACACTGCCATCGTCAATCACACTACCACCCCCAATTACTCTACCACCCCCAATCACATGACCTTCATCAATCACACTGCCATCATCAATCACACTACCATCATCAATCACACTACCACCCCCAATCACACAACCATCATCAATCAGACTACCATCATCATCACACTAACACCCCCAATCATACTACCACCATCAATCACAGTAACATAATCAATCACATTACCACCTCCAAACTCACTACCACCCCAAAACACACTACCACCACGAATCACACTCCCACCCCCAATCACACTGCCATCATCAATCACTCTGCCATCATGAATCACACTACCATCACCAATCACACTACCACCCCCAATCACACTACCATCATCAATCACACCACCATCCCCAATCACACTCCCGCCCCCAATCACACTACCATCATCAGTCACACTACCATCATCAATCACACTACCACGCCCAATCACTCTACAATCATCAATCACACTACCACCATCAATTACACTACCACGCCCAATCACACGACAATCATCAATCACACTCCCACCCCCAATCACACGACCATCAGTCACACTCCCACCCCCAATCACACGACGATCATCAATCACACTACCATTATCAATCACATTACCACGCCCTATCACACACACACCCCCAATCACATGACCATCATCAATCACACTACCATCCCCAATCACACTATCATCATCAATCACACTACCATCATCAATCACACCACCACCTCCAAACACACTACCACACTCAAACACACGACCACCACCAATCACACTCCCACCCCCAATCACACTGCCATCATCAATCACACTACCATCACCAATCACATTACCACCCCCAATCACATTACCACCCCCAATCACACATCCATCATCAATCACACGACCACCCCCAATCACACTACCATCATCAATCACACTACCATCATCAATCACACTACCATCCCCAATCGCATTACCAAAGCCAATCACACTACCACCCCCAATCACACTCCCACCCCCAATCACACTCCCACCCCCATCACACGACCATCATCAATCACACTACCACCCCCAATCACACTACCATCATCAATCACACTACCATGCCTAATCACATTACCAAAGCCAATCACACTCCCACTCCCAATCAAACTACCATCCCCAATCACACCACCATCATCAATCACACTACCATCATCAATCACACTATCATCACCAATCACACTACCACCCCCAATCACACTACCATCCCCAATCACACTCCGACCCCCAATCACACTACCATCATAAATCACACTACCACCCCCAATCACTCTACCATCATCAATCACACTACCATCCCCAATCACATTCCCACCCCCAATCACACTACCACCCCCAATCACACTACCATCATCAATCACACTACCATCCCCAATCACATTCCCACCCCCAATCACACTACCACCCCCAATCACACTCCGACCCCCAATCACACTAGAATCATCAATCACACTACCACCCCCAATCACACTACCATCATCAATCACACTACCTTCATCAATCACACCACCACCCCCAATCACACTACCATCGCCAATCACTCTACAATCATACATCACTATACCATCATCAGTCACAATACCACCCCCAATCACACTACCATCATCAATCACACTCCCATCCCCGTTCACATTACCACCCCCAATCACACTCCTACCCCAATCACACTGCCATCATCAATCACACTACCACCCCCAATCACACTACCATAATCAATCACACTACCATCATCAATCACTCTACCATCATCAATCACACTACCATCACCAATCACACTACCATCACCAATCACACTCCCACCCCCAATCACACTCCCATCATCAATCACACTACGAACCCCAATCACACGACCACCATCAATCACACTACCATAATCAATCACATTACCAACTCCAAACACACTAACACACCAAAACACACTACCACCACGAATCACACACCCACCCCCAATCACACTACCATCATCAATCACACTACGAACCCCAATCACACTACCACCCCCAATCACACTACCATCATCAATGACACTATCATCATCAATCACACTACCATCCCCAATCACACTCCCACCCCCAATCACACGACCATCAGTCACACTCCCACCCCCAATCACACGACCATCATCAATCACACTACCATTATCAATCACATTACCACCCCCAATCACACACACACCCCCAATCACACGACCATCATCAATCAGACTACCATCCCCAATCACACTACCATCATCAATCACACTACCATCATCAATCACACTACCATCATCAATCACACCACCACCTCCAAACACACTACCACCCCCAAACACACTACCACCACCAATCACACTACCACCACCAATCACACTACCACCACCAATCACACTCCCACCCCCAATCACACTACAATCATCAATCACACTACCATCCCCAATCACACTCCCACCCCCAATCACACTACCATCATCAATCACACTACCACCCCCAATCACACTACCATCATCAATCACACCACCATCTTCAATCACACTCTCGCCCCCAATCACACTACCATCATCAATCACACGACCACCCCCAATCACACTACAATCATCAATCACACTACCATCCCCAATCACACTCCCACCCCCAATCACACTACCATCATCAATCACACTACCACCCCCAATCACACTACCATCATCAATCACACCACCATCTTCAATCACACTCCCGCCCCCAATCAGACTACCACCTCCAATCACACTATCACCCCCAATCACTCAACCATCACCAATCACACTACCACCCCCAATCACACTACCATCATCAATCACACTACCACCCCCAATTACACTGCCATCATCAATCACACTACCATCATCAATCACACTACCACCCCCAATCACACTACAATCATCAATCACACTGCCACCCCCAATCAGACTTCCACCTCCAAACACACGATCACCCCCAATCACACTACCACCCCCAATTACACTACCATCATCAATCACACTACCATCATCAATCACTCTACCATTACCAATCACACGACCATCATCAATCACTCTACCATCATCATTCAGACAACCACCCCCAATCATACTGCCACCCCCAATCACACTGCCACCCCCAATCACACTGCCACCCCCAATCACTCTACCATCATCAATCACACTACCATCATCAATCACACGACCACCCCCAATCACACTACCATCATCAATCACAATACCATCACCAATCACACTACCACCCGCAATCACACTACCATCATCAATCACACTACCATCACCAATAACACTACCACCCCCAATCACACTAGCATCATCAATTACACGACCACCCCCAATTACACTACCATCCCCCATCACACTACCATCATCAATCACTCAACCATCATCAATCACACAAACACCCCCAATTACACTACCATCATCAATCACACTACCACCCCCAATCACACCACCATCATCAATCACACTACCATCACCAATCACAGTACCACCCCCAATCACACTACCATCACCAATCACACTACCACCCCCAATTACACTACCATCATCAATCACAATACCACCCCCAATCACACTACCATCATCAATCACACTACCATCACCAATAACACTACCTCCCCCAATCACACTAGCATCATCAATTACACGACCACCCCCAATTACACTACCACACACAATCACACTACCATCATCAATCACACTACCACCCCCAAGCACTCTACCATCATCAATCACCCTACCATCATCAATCACACTACCATCATCAATCACACGACCACCCCCAATCACACTACCATCATCAATCACAATACCATCACCAATCACACTACCACCCGCAATCACACTACCATCATCAATCACACTACCATCACCAATAACACTACCACCCCCAATCACACTAGCATCATCAATTACACGACCACCCCCAATTACACTACCATCCCCCATCACACTACCATCATCAATCACTCAACCATCATCAATCACACAAACACCCCCAATTACACTACCATCATCAATCACACTACCACCCCCAATCACACCACCATCATCAATCACACTACCATCACCAATCACAGTACCACCCCCAATCACACTACCATCACCAATCACACTACCACCCCCAATTACACTACCATCATCAATCACAATACCACCCCCAATCACACTACCATCATCAATCACACTACCATCACCAATAACACTACCTCCCCCAATCACACTAGCATCATCAATTACACGACCACCCCCAATTACACTACCACACACAATCACACTACCATCATCAATCACACTACCACCCCCAAGCACTCTACCATCATCAATCACCCTACCATCATCAATCACACTACCATCTTCAATCACACTACCACCCCCAATCACACTACCATCATCAATCACACTACCATCATCAATCACACTACCATCATCAATCACACTGCCACCCCCAATCACACTACCATCATCAATCACACTACCACCCCCAATCACATTACTGCCCCCAATCTCAGTACCATCATCAATCACACTACCATCCCCAAACACATTCCCACCCCCAATCACACTCCCACCCCCAATCACACTACCATCATCAATCACACTACACCCTCATCACACAACCATCATCAATCACACTACCACCCCCAATCACACAACCATCATCAATCACACTACACCCCCCATCACACAGCCATCATCAATCACACTACCACCCCCAATCACTCGACCATCCCCAATCACACTCCCATCATCAATCTCACTACCATCCCCAATCACACTCCCATCATCAATCTCACTACCATCCCCAATCACACTACCATCATCAATCACACTACCACCCCCAATCACACTACCAACATCAATCACACTACACCCTCATCACACAACCATCATCAATCACACTACCACCCCCAATCACACAACCATCATCAATCACACTACACCCCCCATCACACAGCCATCATCAATCACACTACCACCCCCAATCACTCGACCATCCCCAATCACACTCCCATCATCAATCTCACTACCATCCCCAATCACACTCCCATCATCAATCTCACTACCATCCCCAATAACACTACCATGCCCAATCACACTACCATCATCAATCACACTACCACCCCCAATCACACTACCATCATCAATCACACTACCACCCCCAATCACACTATCATCATAAATCACACTACCACCCCCAATCACACTAACATCCCCAATCACAGCATCATCATAAATCACACTACCACCCCCAATCACACTTACACCCCCAATCACACTTCCACCCCCAATCACACTCCCATCATAAATCACACTACCACCCCCAATCACACTATCATCATAAATCACACTACCACCCCCAATCACACTTACACCCCCAATCACACTTCCACCCCCAATCACACTCCCATCATCAATCACACTACCACCCCCAATCACACAACCATCATCTATCACACTACCATCCCAAATCACATTCCCACCCCCAAGCACACTACCATCATCAATCACACTGCCATCATCAATCACACTGCCATCATCAATCACACTACCACCCCCAATCACACTACCAATATCAATCACACTACCATCATCAATCACACTCCCACCCCCAATCACACTACCATCATCAATCACACTACCATCATCAATCACACTACCATCCCCAATCGCATTACCAAAGCCAATCACAATACCACCCCCAATCACACTACCACCCCCAATCACACTACCACCCCCAATCACACTCCCACCCCCAATCACACTACCAATATCAATCACACTACCATCATCAATCACACCACCACCTCCAAACACACTACCACACTCAAACACACGACCACCACCAATCACACTCCCACCCCCAATCACACTGCCATCATCAATCACACTACCATCACCAATCACATTACCACCCCCAATCACACTACCACCCCCAATCACACTCCCACCCCCAATCACACTACCAATATCAATCACACTACCATCATCAATCACACCACCACCTCCAAACACACTACCACACTCAAACACACGACCACCACCAATCACACTCCCACCCCCAATCACACTGCCATCATCAATCACACTACCATCACCAATCACATTACCACCCCCAATCACATTACCACCCCCAATCACACATCCATCATCAATCACACGACCACCCCCAATCACACTACCATCATCAATCACACTACCATCATCAATCACACTACCATCCCCAATCGCATTACCAAAGCCAATCACACTACCACCCCCAATCACACTCCCACCCCCAATCACACTCCCACCCCCATCACACGACCATCATCAATCACACTACCACCCCCAATCACACTACCATCATCAATCACACTACCATGCCTAATCACATTACCAAAGCCAATCACACTCCCACTCCCAATCAAACTACCATCCCCAATCACACCACCATCATCAATCACACTATCATCACCAATCACACTACCACCCCCAATCACACTACCATCCCCAATCACACTCCGACCCCCAATCACACTACCATCATAAATCACACTACCACCCCCAATCACACTACCATCATCAATCACACTACCATCCCCAATCACATTCCCACCCCCAATCACACTACCACCCCCAATCACACTCCGACCCCCAATCACACTAGAATCATCAATCACACTACCACCCCCAATCACACTACCATCATCAATCACACTACCTTCATCAATCACACCACCACCCCCAATCACACTACCATCGCCAATCACTCTACAATCATACATCACAATACCATCATCAGTCACAATACCACCCCCAATCACACTACCATCATCAATCACACTCCCATCCCCGTTCACATTACCACCCCCAATCACACTCCTACCCCAATCACACTGCCATCATCAATCACACTACCACCCCCAATCACACTACCATAATCAATCACACTACCATCATCAATCACTCTACCATCATCAATCACACTACCATCACCAATCACACTACCATCACCAATCACACTCCCACCCCCAATCACACTCCCATCATCAATCACACTACGAACCCCAATCACACGACCACCATCAATCACACTACCATAATCAATCACATTACCAACTCCAAACACACTAACACACCAAAACACACTACCACCACGAATCACACACCCACCCCCAATCACACTACCATCATCAATCACACTACGAACCCCAATCACACTACCACCCCCAATCACACTACCATCATCAATGACACTGTCATCATCAATCACACTACCATCCCCAATCACACTCCCACCCCCAATCACACGACCATCAGTCACACTCCCACCCCCAATCACACGACCATCATCAATCACACTACCATTATCAATCACATTACCACCCCCAATCACACACACACCCCCAATCACACGACCATCATCAATCAGACTACCATCCCCAATCACACTACCATCATCAATCACACTACCATCATCAATCACACTACCATCATCAATCACACCACCACCTCCAAACACACTACCACCCCCAAACACACTACCACCACCAATCACACTACCACCACCAATCACACTACCACCACCAATCACACTCCCACCCCCAATCACACTACAATCATCAATCACACTACCATCCCCAATCACACTCCCACCCCCAATCACACTACCATCATCAATCACACTACCACCCCCAATCACACTACCATCATCAATCACACCACCATCTTCAATCACACTCTCGCCCCCAATCACACTACCATCATCAATCACACGACCACCCCCAATCACACTACAATCATCAATCACACTACCATCCCCAATCACACTCCCACCCCCAATCACACTACCATCATCAATCACACTACCACCCCCAATCACACTACCATCATCAATCACACCACCATCTTCAATCACACTCCCGCCCCCAATCAGACTACCACCTCCAATCACACTATCACCCCCAATCACTCAACCATCACCAATCACACTACCACCCCCAATCACACTACCATCATCAATCACACTACCACCCCCAATTACACTGCCATCATCAATCACACTACCATCATCAATCACACTACCACCCCCAATCACACTACAATCATCAATCACACTGCCACCCCCAATCAGACTACCACCTCCAAACACACGATCACCCCCAATCACACTACCACCCCCAATTACACTACCATCATCAATCACACTACCATCATCAATCACTCTACCATTACCAATCACACGACCATCATCAATCACTCTACCATCATCATTCAGACAACCACCCCCAATCATACTGCCACCCCCAATCACACTGCCACCCCCAATCACACTGCCACCCCCAATCACTCTACCATCATCAATCACACTACCATCATCAATCACACGACCACCCCCAATCACACTACCATCATCAATCACAATACCATCACCAATCACACTACCACCCGCAATCACACTACCATCATCAATCACACTACCATCACCAATAACACTACCACCCCCAATCACACTAGCATCATCAATTACACGACCACCCCCAATTACACTACCATCCCCCATCACACTACCATCATCAATCACTCAACCATCATCAATCACACAAACACCCCCAATTACACTACCATCATCAATCACACTACCACCCCCAATCACACCACCATCATCAATCACACTACCATCACCAATCACAGTACCACCCCCAATCACACTACCATCACCAATCACACTACCACCCCCAATTACACTACCATCATCAATCACAATACCACCCCCAATCACACTACCATCATCAATCACACTACCATCACCAATAACACTACCTCCCCCAATCACACTAGCATCATCAATTACACGACCACCCCCAATTACACTACCACACACAATCACACTACCATCATCAATCACACTACCACCCCCAAGCACTCTACCATCATCAATCACCCTACCATCATCAATCACACTACCATCTTCAATCACACTACCACCCCCAATCACACTACCATCATCAATCACACTACCATCATCAATCACACTGCCACCCCCAATCACACTACCATCATCAATCACACTACCACCCCCAATCACATTACTGCCCCCAATCTCAGTACCATCATCAATCACACTACCATCCCCAAACACATTCCCACCCCCAATCACACTCCCACCCCCAATCACACTACCATCATCAATCACACTACACCCTCATCACACAACCATCATCAATCACACTACCACCCCCAATCACACAACCATCATCAATCACACTACACCCCCCATCACACAGCCATCATCAATCACACTACCACCCCCAATCACTCGACCATCCCCAATCACACTCCCATCATCAATCTCACTACCATCCCCAATCACACTCCCATCATCAATCTCACTACCATCCCCAATAACACTACCATCCCCAATCACACTACCATCATCAATCACACTACCACCCCCAATCACACTACCAACATCAATCACACTACACCCTCATCACACAACCATCATCAATCACACTACCACCCCCAATCACACAACCATCATCAATCACACTACACCCCCCATCACACAGCCATCATCAATCACACTACCACCCCCAATCACTCGACCATCCCCAATCACACTCCCATCATCAATCTCACTACCATCCCCAATCACACTCCCATCATCAATCTCACTACCATCCCCAATAACACTACCATCCCCAATCACACTACCATCATCAATCACACTACCACCCCCAATCACACTACCATCATCAATCACACTACCACCCCCAATCACACTATCATCATAAATCACACTACCACCCCCAATCACACTAACATCCCCAATCACAGCATCATCATAAATCACACTACCACCCCCAATCACACTTACACCCCCAATCACACTTCCACCCCCAATCACACTCCCATCATCAATCACACTACCACCCCCAATCACACAACCATCATCAATCACACTGCCATCATCAATCACACTGCCATCATCAATCACACTACCACCCCCAATCACACTACCAATATCAATCACACTACCATCATCAATCACACTCCCACCCCCAATCACACTACCATCATCAATCACACTACCATCATCAATCACACTACCATCCCCAATCGCATTACCAAAGCCAATCACAATACCACCCCCAATCACACTACCACCCCCAATCACACTACCACCCCCAATCACACTCCCACCCCCAATCACACTGCCAATATCAATCACACTACCATCATCAATCACACTCCCACCCCCAATCACACTACCATCATCAATCACACTACCATCATCAATCACACTACCATCCCCAATCGCATTACCAAAGCCAATCACAATACCACCCCCAATCACACTACCACCCCCAATCACACTACCACCCCCAATCACACTCCCACCCCCATCACACGACCATCATCAATCACACTACCACCCCAATCACACTACCATCATCAATCACACTACCATCATGAATCACACTATCATCACCAATCACACTACCACCCCCATTCACACTAACATCCCCAATCACACTCCGACCCCCAATCACACTACCATCATAAATCACACTACCACCCCCAATCACACTACCATCATCAATCACACTACCATCCCCAATCACATTCCCACCCCCAATCACACTACCACCCCCAATCACACTACCATCATCAATCACACTACCATCCCCAATCACAGTACCATCCCCAATCACACTCCGACCCCCAATCACACTAGCATCATCAATCACACTACCACCCCCAATCACACTACCATCATCAATCACACTACCTTCATCAATCACACCACCACCCCCAATCACACTACCATCGCCAATCACACTACCATCATAAATCACACTACAATCATACATCACAATACCATCATCAGTCACAATACCACCCCCAATCACACTACCATCATCAATCACACTCCCATCCCCAATCACATTACCACCCCCAATCACACTCCTACCCCCAATCACACTGCCATCATCAATCACACTACCACCCCCAATCACACTACCATAATCAATCACACTACCATCATCAATCACACTACCATCACCAATCACACTACCATCATCAATCACACTACGAACCCCAATCACACGACCACCATCAATCACACTACCATAATCAATCACATTACCAACTCCAAACACACTAACACACCAAAACACACTACCACCACGAATCACACCCCCACCCCCAATCACACTACCATCATCAATCACACTACGAACCCCAATCACACTACCACCCCCAATCACACTACCATCATCAATGACACTACCATCATCAATCACACCACCACCTCCAAACACACTACCACCCCCAAACACACTACCACCACCAATCACACTCCCACCCCCAATCACACTACAATCATCAATCACACTACCATCCCCAATCACACTCCCACCCCCAATCACACTACCATCATCAATCACACTACCACCCCCAATCACACTACCATCATCAATCACACCACCATCTTCTATCACACTACCATCATCAATCACACTACCACCATCAATCACACTACCATCATCAATCACACTGCCACCCCCAATCAGACTACCACCTCCAATCACACTATCACCCCCAATCACTCAACCATCACCAATCACACTACCACCCCCAATCACACTACCATCATCAATCACACTACCACCCCCAATTACACTACCATCATCAATCAAACTACCATCATCAATCACTCTACCATTCCCAATCACACGACCATCATCAATCACTCTACCATCATCAATCAGACAACCACCCCCAATCACACTGCCACCCCCAATCACACTGCCACCCCCAATCACTCTACCATCATCAATCACACTACCATCATCAATCACACGTCCACCCCCAATCACACTACCATCATCAATCACACTACCATCACCAATCACACTACCACCCCCAATCACACTACCATCATCAATCACACTACCATCACCAATCACACTTCCACCCCCAATCACACTAGCATCATCAATTACACGACCACCCCCAATTACACTACCATCCCCAATCACACAACCATCATCAATCACACTACACCCCCCATCACACAGCCATCATCAATCACACTACCACCCCCAATCACTCGACCATCCCCAATCACACTCCCATCATCAATCTCACTACCATCCCCAATCACACTCCCATCATCAATCTCACTACCATCCCCAATCACACTACCATCCCCAATCACACTACCATCATCAATCACACTACCACCCCCAATCACACTACCATCATCAATCACACTACCACCCCCAATCACACTATCATCATAAATCACACTACCACCCCCAATCACACTAACATCCCCAATCACAGCATCATCATAAATCACACTACCACCCCCAATCACACTTACACCCCCAATCACACTTCCACCCCCAATCACACTCCCATCATCAATCACACTACCACCCCCAATCACACAACCATCATCTATCACACTACCATCCCAAATCACATTCCCACCCCCAAGCACACTACCATCATCAATCACACTGCCATCATCAATCACACTGCCATCATCAATCACACTACCACCCCCAATCCCACTACCAATATCAATCACACTACCATCATCAATCACACTCCCACCCCCAATCACACTACCATCATCAATCACACTACCATCATCAATCACACTACCATCCCCAATCGCATTACCAAAGCCAATCACAATACCACCCCCAATCACACTACCACCCCCAATCACACTACCACCCCCAATCACACTCCCACCCCCAATCACACTCCCACCCCCATCACACTACCATCATCAATCACACTACCATCATCAATCACACTACCATCCCCAATCGCATTACCAAAGCCAATCACAATACCACCCCCAATCACACTACCACCCCCAATCACACTACCACCCCCAATCACACTGCCACCCCCAATCACACTGCCACCCCCAATCACACTACCACCCCCAATCACACTAACATCCCCAATCACACTCCGACCCCCAATCACACTACCATCATAAATCACACTACCACCCCCAATCACACTACCATCATCAATCACACTACCATCCCCAATCACATTCCCACCCCCAATCACACTACCACCCCCAATCACACTACCATCATCAATCACACTACCATCCCCAATCACAGTACCATCCCCAATCACACTCCGACCCCCAATCACACTAGCATCATCAATCACACTACCATCATCAATCACACCACCACCCCCAATCACACTACCATCATCAATCACACTACCATCCCCAATCACAGTACCATCCCCAATCACACTCCGACCCCCAATCACACTAGCATCATCAATCACACTACCATCATCAATCACACTACCACCCCCAATCACACTACCATCATCAATCACACTACCATCCCCAATCACAGTACCATCCCCAATCACACTCCGACCCCCAATCACACTAGCATCATCAATCACACTACCATCATCAATCACACCACCACCCCCAATCACACTGCCACCCCCAATCACACTACCATCATCAATCACACTACCATCCCCAATCACATTCCCACCCCCAATCACACTACCACCCCCAATCACACTACCATCATCAATCACACTACCATCCCCAATCACAGTACCATCCCCAATCACACTCCGACCCCCAATCACACTAGCATCATCAATCACACTACCATCATCAATCACACCACCACCCCCAATCACACTACCACCCCCAATCACACTACCATCATCAATCACACTACCTTCATCAATCACACCACCACCCCCAATCACACTACCATCGCCAATCACACTACCATCATAAATCACACTACAATCATACATCACAATACCATCATCAGTCACAATACCACCCCCAATCACACTACCATCATCAATCACACTCCCATCCCCAATCACATTACCACCCCCAATCACACTCCTACCCCCAATCACACTGCCATCATCAATCACACTACCACCCCCAATCACACTACCATAATCAATCACACTACCATCATCAATCACACTACCATCACCAATCACACTACCATCATCAATCACACTACGAACCCCAATCACACGACCACCATCAATCACACTACCATAATCAATCACATTACCAACTCCAAACACACTAACACACCAAAACACACTACCACCACGAATCACACCCCCACCCCCAATCACACTACCATCATCAATCACACTACGAACCCCAATCACACTACCACCCCCAATCACACTACCATCATCAATGACACTATCATCATCAATCACACTACCATCCCCAATCACACTCCCACCCCCAATCACACGACCATCAGTCACACTCCCACCCCCAATCACACGACCATCATCAATCACACTACCATTATCAATCACATTACCACCCCCAATCACACACACACCCCCAATCACACGACCATCATCAATCAGACTACCATCCCCAATCACACTACCATCATCAATCACACTACCATCATCAATCACACCACCACCTCCAAACACACTACCACCCCCAAACACACTACCACCACCAATCACACTCCCACCCCCAATCACACTACAATCATCAATCACACTACCATCCCCAATCACACTCCCACCCCCAATCACACTACCATCATCAATCACACTACCACCCCCAATCACACTACCATCATCAATCACACCACCATCTTCTATCACACTACCATCATCAATCACACTACCACCCCCAATCACACTACCATCATCAATCACACTGCCACCCCCAATCAGACTACCACCTCCAATCACACTATCACCCCCAATCACTCAACCATCACCAATCACACTACCACCCCCAATCACACTACCATCATCAATCATACTACCACCCCCAATTACACTACCATCATCAATCACACTACCATCATCAATCACTCTACCATTCCCAATCACACGACCATCATCAATCACTCTACCATCATCAATCAGACAACCACCCCCAATCACACTGCCACCCCCAATCACACTGCCACCCCCAATCACTCTACCATCATCAATCACACTACCATCATCAATCACACATCCACCCCCAATCACACTACCATCATCAATCACACTACCATCACCAATCACACTACCACCCCCAATCACACTACCATCATCAATCACACTACCATCACCAATCACACTACCACCCCCAATCACACTAGCATCATCAATTACACGACCACCCCCAATTACACTACCATCCCCAATCACACTACCATCATTAATCACTCAACCATCATCAATCAGACAACCAACCCCAATCACATTACCACCCACAATCACTCGACCATCCCCAATCACACTCCCATCATCAATCTCACGACCAGCCCCAATCTCAATACCATCATCAATCTCACTACCATCCCCAATCACACTACCATCCCCAATCACATTACCATCCCCAATCACACTACCATCATCAATCACACTACCATCATCAATCACACTACCATCACCAATCACACTGCCATCCCCAATCACAGAATTATCATCAATCACACTGCCATCGTCAATCACACTACCACCCCCAATCACACTAGCATCATCAATTACACGACCACCCCCAATTACACTACCATCCCCAATCACACTACCATCATTAATCACTCAACCATCATCAATCAGACAACCAACCCCAATCACATTACCACCCACAATCACTCGACCATCCCCAATCACACTCCCATCATCAATCTCACTACCAGCCCCAATCTCAATACCATCATCAATCTCACTACCATCCCCAATCACACTACCATCCCCAATCACATTACCATCCCCAATCACACTACCATCATCAATCACACTACCATCATCAATCACACTACCATCACCAATCACACTGCCATCCCCAATCACAGAATTATCATCAATCACACTACCATCATCAATCACACTACCATGACCAATCACACTACCATCACCAATCACACTGCCATCCCCAATCACAGAATTATCATCAATCACACTGCCATCGTCGATCACATTACCATCCCCAATCACACACACACCCCCAATCACACGACCATCATCAATCAGACTACCATCCCCAATCACACTACCATCATCAATCACACCACCACCTCCAAACACACTACCACCCCCAAACACACTACCACCACCAATCACACTCCCACCCCCAATCACACTACAATCATCAATCACACTACCATCCCCAATCACACTCCCACCCCCAATCACACTACCATCATCAATCACACTACCACCCCCAATCACACTACCATCATCAATCACACCACCATCTTCAATCACACTCCCGCCCCCAATCACACTACCATCATCAATCACACGACCACCCCCAATCACACTACAATCATCAATCACACTACCATCCCCAATCACACTCCCACCCCCAATCACACTACCATCATCAATCACACTACCACCCCCAATCACACTACCATCATCAATCACACCACCATCTTCTATCACACTCCCGCCCTTAATCACACTACCGTCATCAATCACACTGCCACCCCCAATCAGACTACCACCTCCAATCACACTATCACCCCCAATCACTCTACCATCACCAATCACACTACCACCCCCAATCACACTACCATCATCAATCACACTACCACCCCCAATTACACTACCATCATCAATCACACTACCATCATCAATCACACTACCACCCCCAATCACACTACAATCATCAATCACACTGCCACCCCCAATCAGACTACCACCTCCAAACACACGATCACCCCCAATCACACTACCACCCCCAATTACACTACCATCATCAATCACACTACCATCATCAATCACTGTACCATTCCCAATCACACGACCATCATCAATCACTCTACCATCATCAATCAGACAACCACCCCCAATCATACTGCCACCCCCAATCACACTGCCACCCCCAATCACACTGCCACCCCCAATCACTGTACCATCATCAATCACACTACCATCATCAATCACACGACCACCCCCAATCACACTACCATCATCAATCACACTACCATCACCAATCACACTACCACCCCCAATCACACTACCATCATCAATCACACTACCATCACCAATCACACTACCACCCCCAATCACACTAGCATCATCAATTACACGACCACCCCCAATTATACTACCATCCCCAATCACACTACCATCATTAATCACTCAACCATCATCAATCAGACAACCAACCCCAATCACATTACCACCCACAATCACTCGACCATCCCCAATCACACTCCCATCATCAATCTCACTACCAGCCCCAATCTCAATACCATCATCAATCTCACTACCATCCCCAATCACACTACCATCCCCAATCACACTACCATCCCCAATCACATTACCATCCCCAATCACACTACCATCATCAATCACACTACCATCATCAATCACACTACCATCACCAATCACACTGCCATCCCCAATCACAGAATTATCATCAATCACACTACCATCATCAATCACACTACCATCACCAATCACACTGCCATCCCCAATCACAGAATTATCATCAATCTCACTACCATCCCCAATCACACTACCATCCCCAATCACATTACCATCCCCAATCACACTACCATCATCAATCACACTACCATCATCAATCACACTACCATCACCAATCACACTGCCATCCCCAATCACAGAATTATCATCAATCACACTACCATCATCAATCACACTACCATCACCAATCACACTGCCATCCCCAATCACAGAATTATCATCAATCACACTACCATCTTAAATAACACTACCACCCCAAATCACACTACCATCATCAATCACACTACCATCATCAATCACACTGCCACCCCCAATCACACTACCAAAACCAATCACACTACCAAAACCAATCAAACTACCAAAACCAATCACACTCCCACCCCCAATCACACGACCATCATCAATCACTCTCCCGTCATCAATCAGACAAACAGCCCCAATCACACTGCCACCCCCAATCACACTGCTGTTTGTCATTTTTATAAATGACCTGGAAGAGGGTGTAGAAGGGTGGGTTAGTAAATTTGCAGATGACACTAAGGTCGGTGGAGTTGTGGATAGTGCCGAAGGATGTTGTCGGGTACAGAGAGACATAGATAGGCTGCAGAGCTGGGCTGAGAGATGGCAAATGGAGTTTAATGCGGAAAAGTGTGAGGTGATTCACTTTGGAAGGAGTAACAGGAATGCAGAGTACTGGGCTAATGGGAGGATTCTTGGTACTGTAGATGAACAGAGAGATCTTGGTGTCCAGGTGCATAAATCCCTGAAGGTTGCTAACCAGGTTAATAGGGCTGTTAAGAAGGCATATGGTGTGTTAGCTTTTATTAGTAGGGGGGTCGAGTTTCGGAGCCACGAGGTCATGCTGCAGCTGTACAAAACTCTGGTGAGACCGCACCTGGAGTATTGCGTGCAGTTCTGGTCACCGCATTATAGGAAGGATGTGGAAGCTATGGAAAGGGTGCAGAGGAGATTTACTAGGATGTTGCCTGGTATGGAGGGAAGGTCTTACGAGGAAAGGCTGAGGGACTTGAGGTTGTTTTCGTTGGAGAGAAGGAGGAGGAGAGGTGACTTAATAGAGACATATAAGATAATCAGAGGGTTAGATAGGGTGGATAGTGAGCGTCTTTTTCCTCGGATGGTGATGGCAAACACGAGGGGACATAGCTTCAAGTTGAGGGGTGATAGATATCGGACAGATGTGAGAGGTAGTTTCTTTACTCAGAGAGTAGTAAGGGCGTGGAACGCCCTGCCTGCAGCAGTAGTAGATTCGCCAACTTTAAGGGCATTTAAGTGGACATTGGATAGACACATGGATGAAAATGGAATAGTGTAGGTCAGATGGTTTCACAGGTCGGCGCAACATCGAGGGCCGAAGGGCCTGTACTGCGCTGTAATGTTCTAATTCTAATTCTATAAATCATCAATCACACTACCACCCCCAATCACACCACCATCATCAATCACACTAACATCCCCAATCACACTACCATCATCAATCAACCTACCACCCCCAATCACACTACCATCATCAATCACACTACCATCCCCAAACACATTCCCACCCCCAATCACACTCCCACCCCCAATCACACTACCATCATAAATCACACTAACATCCCCAATAACACTACCATCCCCAATCACACTCCCATCATCAATCTCACTACCACCCCCAAACACACTACCACCCCCAATCACACTATCATAAATCACACTACCACCCCCAATCACACTACCATCCCCAATCACACGACCATCATCAATCACACTACCATCATCAATCACACTACCATCCCCAATCACACGACCATCATCAATCACACTACCATCATCAATCACACTACCATCATCAATCACACTACCATCCCCAATCACACGACCATCATCAATCTCACTACCATCATCAATCACACTACCATCATCAATCAGACGACCACCCCCAATCACACTACCATCCCCAATCACACGACCATCATCAATCACACTACCATCATCAATCACACTACCATCCCCAATCACACGACCATCATCAATCACACTACCATCATCAATCACACTACCATCATCAATCACACTACCATCCCCAATCACACGACCATCATCAATCACACTACCATCATCAATCACACTACCATTATCAATCACACGACCACCCCCAATCACACTACCATCCCCAATCACACGACCATCATCAATCACACTACCATCATCAATCACACTACCATCATCAATCACACTACCACCTCCAATCACACTACCAAAACCAATCACTCTCCCACCCCCAATCACACTACCATCATCAATCACACTACCACCCCCAATCACACTGCCACCCCCAATCACACTGCCACCCACAATCACACTACCATCTTCAACCACACGACCATCATCAATCACACTACCACCCCCAATCACACCACCATCATCAATCACACGACCAACATCAATCACACTACCACCCCCAATCACACTACCATCATCAATCACCCTACCACCCCCAATCACACTACCATCATCAATCACACTACCATCCCCAAACACATTCCCACCCCCAATCACACTCCCACCCCCAGTCACACTACCATCCCCAATCACACACCCATCATCAATCTCACGACCACCCCCAATCACACTCCCATCATCAATCTCACTACAATCCCCAATCACACTACCATCCCCTATCACACTACCATCCCCAATCACACTTCCATCATCAATCACACTACCACCCCCAATCACACTACCATCATCAATCACACTAGCATCATCAATCACATTAGCATCATCAATCACACTACCACCCCCAATCACACTATCATAAATCACACTACCACCCCCAATCACACTACCATCATCAATCACACTACCACCCCCAATCACACTACCATCATCAATCACACTACCATCATCAATCACACTACCATCCCCAATCACACTACCACCCCCAATCACACTACCATCCCCAATCACACTTCCATCATCAATCACACTACCACCCCCAATCACACTACCATCATCAATCACACTAGCATCATCAATCACATTAGCATCATCAATCACACTACCATCCCCAATCACACTACCATCCCCAATCACACTACCATCCCCTATCACACTACCATCCCCAATCACACTTCCATCATCAATCACACTACCACCCCCAATCACACTACCATCATCAATCACACTAGCATCATCAATCACATTAGCATCATCAATCACACTACCATCCCCAATCACACTACCACCCCCAATCACACTACCATCATCAATCACACTACCATCATCAATCACACTACCATCCCCAATCACACTACCACCCCCAATCACACTACCATCCCCAATCACACTTCCATCATCAATCACACTACCATCCCCAATCACACTTCCATCATCAATCACACTACCATCCGCAATCACACTGCCATCCCCAATCACACTTCCATCATCAATCACACGACCACCCCCAATCACACTTCCACCCCCAATCACACTACCATCATCAATCACACGACCACCCCCCATCACACTACCATCATCAATCACACTACCACCCCCAATCACACTTCCACCCCCAATGACACTACCATCATCAATCACACGACCACCCCCATCGCACTACCATCATCAATCACACTACCATCATCAATCACACTACCACCCCCAATCACACTTCCACCCCCAATCACACTACCATCATCAATCACACGACCACCCCCAATCACACGACCATCATCAATCACAGTACCATCATCAATCACAGTACCTTCAATCACACTACCATCATCAATCACACTACCAACCCCAATCACATTCCCACCCCCAATCGCGCTACCATCATCAATCACACTACCATCATCAATCACACTGCCACCCCCAATCACACTACCATCATCAATCACACTACTCCCCCCAATCACACTACCACCCCTAATCACACTCCCAACATCAATCACACTACCACACCAATCACTCTACCATCATCAATCACACTACCATCATCAATCACACTAAAACCCCCAATCACACTACCATCATCAATCACACTACCATCACCAATCACACTACCACCCCCAATCACACTAACATCATCAATCACACTACCATCATCAATCACACAACCATCCCCAATCACACTACCATCATCAATCACACTACCATCACCAATCACACTACCACCCCCAATCACACTAACATCATCAATCACTCTACCATCATCAATCACACTACCACCCCCAATCACACTACCACCCCCAATCACACTACCATCATCAATCACACTACCACCCCCAATCACACTACCACCCCCAATCACACTCCCATCAATCACACTACCATCCCTAATCACACTACCACTCCCAATCACACTACCATCAACAATCACACTACCACCCCCAATCACACTTCCACCCCCAATCACACTACCATCATCAATCACACGACCACCCCCAATCACACGACCATCATCAATCACAGTACCATCATCAATCACAGTACCTTCAATCACACTACCATCATCAATCACACTACCAACCCCAATCACATTCCCACCCCCAATCGCGCTACCATCATCAATCACACTACCATCATCAATCACACTGCCACCCCCAATCACACTACCATCATCAATCACACTACTCCCCCCAATCACACTACCACCCCTAATCACACTCCCAACATCAATCACACTACCACACCAATCACTCTACCATCATCAATCACACTACCATCATCAATCACACTAAAACCCCCAATCACACTACCATCATCAATCACACTACCATCACCAATCACACTACCACCCCCAATCACACTAACATCATCAATCACACTACCATCATCAATCACACAACCATCCCCAATCACACTACCATCATCAATCACACTACCATCACCAATCACACTACCACCCCCAATCACACTAACATCATCAATCACTCTACCATCATCAATCACACTACCACCCCCAATCACACTACCACCCCCAATCACACTACCATCATTAATCACACTACCACCCCCAATCACACTACCACCCCCAATCACACTCCCATCAATCACACTACCATCCCTAATCACTCTACCATCAATCACACGAACATCATCAATCACACTACCACCCCGAATCACACTACCACTCCCAATCACACTACCATCAACAATCACACTACCACCCCCAATCACATTACTGCCCCCAATCACACTACCATCCCCAAACACATTCCCACCCCCAATCACACTCCCACCCCCAATCACACTACCATCAATCACACTACCACCCCGAATCACACTACCACCATCAATCACACTACCATCATCAATCACACTAACATCATCAATCACACTACCACCCCCAATCACATTACTGCCCCCAATCACACTACCATCATCAATCACACTACCATCCCCAAACACATTCCCACCCCCAATCACACTACCATCAATCACACTACCTCCCCCAATCACCCTACCATCATCAATCACACTACCACTCCCAATCACACTACCATCAACAATCACACTACCTCCCCCAATCACATTACTGCCCCCAATCACACTACCATCATCAATCACACTACCATCCCCAAACACATTCCCACCCCCAATCACACTACCACCCCCAATCACACTACCATCATAAATCACACTAATACCCCCATCACACTACCACCCCCAATCACACTGCCATCATCAATCACACTACCATCCCCAATCACACTACCATCAACAATAACACTACCACCTCCAATCACATTACTGCCCCCAATCACACTACCATCATCAATCACACTACCATCCCCAAACACATTCCCATCCCCAATCACACTACCGTCCCCAATCACACTACCATCATCAATCACACTACCAGCCCCAATCACACTACCATCATCAATCACACTACCACCCCCAATCACACTACCATCCCCAATCACACTACAATCATCAATCACACTCCCACCCCCAATCACACTACCATCATCAATCACACTACCATCATCAATCACACTACCACCCCCAATCACACTACCATCATCAATCACACTCCCATCCCCAATCACATTACCACCCCCAATCACACTACCATCATCAATCACACTACCATCCACAATCACATTACCACCCCCAATCACACCCCCACCCCCAATCACACGACTATCAATCACACTGCCATCCCCAATCACATTACCTCACCCAATCACACTACCACCCCCAAACACACTACCATCATCAATCACACTTTCATCACCAATCAGAGTACCCCCCCCAATCACACTACCATCATCAATCACACTACCATCATCAATCACACTACCACCCCCAATCACACTACCATCATTAATCACACTACCATGATCAATCACACTACCATCATCAATAACACTGCCATCGTCAATCACACTGCCACCCCCAATCACACGACCATCATCAATCACACGACCATCCCCAATCACTCTACCACCCCCAATCACACGACCATCATCAATCACACGACCATCATCAATCACACGACCATCATCAATCACACTACCATCATCAATCACACTAACACCCTCAATCACACTACCATCATCAATCACCCTACCATCATCAATAACACTGCCATCATCAATCACAATAACACCCTCAATCACACTACCATCCCCAATCACACTCCCGCCCCCAATCACACGACCATCATCATTCACAATGCCATCACCAATCACACTACTATCATCAATCACACTACCATCATCAATCACACTGCCATCGTCAATCGCACTGCCACCCCCAATCACACGACCATCGTCAATCACACGACCATCCCCAATCACACTACCACCCCAATCACACGACCATCATTAATCACACTACCATCATCAATCACACTAACACCCTCAATCACACTACCATTATCAATCACACTGCCATCATCAATCACACTACCATCATCAATCACACTACCACCGCCAATCACACTACCACCGCCAATCACACTACCATCATCAATCACACTACCATCATCAATCACATTACCATCATCAATCACACTACCATCCCCAATCACATTACCAGCCCCAATCACACACCCACCCCCAATCACACGACCATCATCAATCACACTACCATCATCAATCACACTACCACCTCCAAACACACTACCACCCCCAAACACACTACCACCCCCAAACACACTACCACCCCCAAACACACTACCATCACCAATCACACTACCACCCTCAATCACACTGCCATCATCAATCACACTACCATCATCAATCACACTACCACCCCCAATCACACGATCATAAATCTCACTACCACCCCCAATCACACTACCATCATCAATCACACTACCACCCACAATCACACGATCATAAATCACACTACCACCCCCAATCACACTAACATCCCCAATCACACTACCATTATAAATCACACTACCACCCCCAATCACACTTCCACCCCCAATAAGGCTACCATCATCAATCACACCACCACCCCCAATCACACTACCATCATCAATCACACTACCATCCCCAATCACATTCCCACCCCCAATCACACTACCATCATCAATCACACTACCATCCCCAATCACACTACCATCCCCAATCACACTACCATCCCCAATCACACACCCGCCCCCAATCACACGACCATCATCAATCACACTACCATGATCAATAACACTGCCATCGTCAATCACACTGCCACCCCCAATCACACGACCATCATCAATCACACGACCATCCCCAATCACTCTACCACCCCCAATCACACGACCATCATCAATCACACTACCATCATCAATCACACTAACACCCTCAATCACACTACCATCATCAATCACCCTACCATCATCAATCACACTGCCATCATCAATCACAATAACACCCTCAATCACACTACCATCCCCAATCACACTACCATCCCCAATCACACTACCGCCTCCAATCACACTACTATCATCAATCACACTACCATCATCAATCACACTGACATCGTCAATCGCACTGCCACCCCCAATCACACGACCATCATCAATCGCACGACCATCCCCAATCACGCTACCACTCCCAATCACACGACCATCATCAATCACACTACCATCATCAATCACACTAACACCCTCAATCACACTACCATTATCAATCACACTGCCATCATCAATCACACTACCATCATCAATCACACTAACACCCTCAATCACACTGGCATCATCAATCACACTACCACCCCCAATCGCACTACCATCATCAATCACACTACCACCCCCAATCGCACTACCATCATCAATCACACTACCACCCACAATCACACGATCATAAATCACACTACCTCCCCCAATCACACTACCATCATCAATCACACTACCACCCACAATCACACGATCATAAATCACACTACCACCCCCAATCACACTACCATCCCCAATCACACTACCATTATAAATCACACTACCACCCCCAATCACACTACCATCATCAATCACACTACCATCCCCAATCACATTCCCACCCCCAATAGCACTACCATCATCAATCACACTACTGTCATCAATCACACTACCACCCCCAATCACACTACAATCATCAATCACACTCCCACCCCGAATCACACTACCATCATCAATCACACTACCATCATCAATCACACTACCATCATGAATCACACTACCACCCCCAATCACACTACCATCATCAATCACACTCCCATCCCCAATCACATTACCACCCCCAATCACACTACCATCATCAATCACACTACCATCCACAATCACATTGCCACCCCCAATCACACCCCCACCCCCAATCACACGACTATCAATCCCACTGCCATCCCCAATCACATTACCTCACCCAATCACACTACCACCCCCAATCACACTACCATCATCAATCACACTTTCATCACCAATCAGACTACCACCCCCAATCACACTACCATCATCAATCACACTACCATCATCAATCACACGACCATCATCAATCACACTACCATCATCAATCACACTACCAACCCCAATCACACTACCATCATCAATCACACTACCATCCCCAATCACACTACCATCCCCAATCACACTACCATCCCCAATCACACTCCCGCCCCCAATCACATGACCATCATCAATCACACTACCATGATCAATCACACTACCATCATCAATAACACTGCCATCGTCAATCACACTGCCACCCCGAATCACACGACCATCATCAATCACACGACCATCATCAATCACACGACCATCATCAATCACACTACCATCATCAATCACACTAACACCCTCAATCACACTACCATCATCAATCACCCTACCATCATCAATCACACTACCATCATCAATCACACTACCACCCCCAATCACACCACCATCATCAATCACACTACCATCCCCAATCACACTACCATCCCCAATCACACTCCCGCCCCCAATCACACGACCATCATCATTCACACTACCATCATCAATCACACTACCATCATCAATCACACTGCCATCGTCAATCGCACTGCCACCCCCAATCACACGACCATCATCAATCACACGACCATCCCCAATCAGTCTACCACCCCCAATCACACGACCATCATCAATCACACTACCATCATCAATCACACTACCATCATCAATCACACTAACACCCTCAATCACACTACCATTATCAATCACACTGCCATCATCAATCACACGACCATCATCAATCACACTACCACCGCCAATCACACTACCATCATCAATCACACTACCATCATCAATCACATTACCATCATCAATCACACTACCATCCCCAATCACATTACCTGCCCCAATCACACACCCACCCCCAATCACACGACCATCATCAATCACACTACCATCATCAATCACACTACCACCTCCAAACACACTACCACCCCCAAACACACTACCACCCCCAAACACACTACCATCACCAATCACACTACCACCCCCAATCACACTGCCATCATCAATCACACTACCATCAAGAATCACACTACCACCCCCAATCACACGATCATAAGTCACACTACCACCCCCAATCACACTACCATCATCAATCACACTACCACCCACAATCACACGATCATAAATCACACTACCACCCCCAATCACACTAACATCCCAAATCAGACTACCATTATAAATCACACTACCACCTCCAATCACACTTCCACCCCCAATCACGCTACCATCATCAATCACACTACCATCCCCAATCACATTCCCACCCCCAATCACACTACCGTCATCAATCACACTACCATCCCCAATCACACTACCATCCCCAATCACACTACCATCCCCAATCACACACCCGCCCCCAATCACACGACCATCATCAATCACACTACCATGATCAATCACACTGCCACCCCCAATCACACGACCATCATCAATCACACGACCATCCCCAATCACTCTACCACCCCCAATCACACGACCATCATCAATCACACGACCATCATCAATCACACGACCATCATCAATCACACTAACACCCTCAATCACACTACCATCATCAATCACCCTACCATCATCAATCACACTGCCATCATCAATCACAATAACACCCTCAATCACACTACCATCCCCAATCACACTCCCGCCCCCAATCACACGACCATCATCATTCACAATGCCATCCCCAATCACACTACTATCAGCAATCACACTACCATCATCAATCACACTGCCATCGTCAATCGCACTGCCACCCCCAATCACACGACCATCATCAATCACACGACCATCATCAATCACACTACCATCATCAATCACACTACCATCATCAATCACACTAACACCCTCAATCACACTACCATTATCAATCACACTGCCATCATCAATCACACTACCATCATCAATCACACTCCCATCATCAATCACATTACCATCATCAATCACACTACCATCCCCAATCACATTACCAGCCCCAATCACACACCCACCCCCAATCACACGACCATCATCAATCACACTACCACCTCCAAACACACTACCACCCCCAAACACACTACCACCCCCAAACACACTGCCACCCACAATCACACGCCCATCATCAATCACACTACCATCCCCAATCACTCTACCACCGCCAATCACACTACCATCATCAATCACACTACCATCATCAATCACATTACCATCATCAATCACACTACCATCCCCAATCACATTCCCAGCCCCAATCACACACCCACCCCCAATCACACACCCACCCCCAATCACACACCCATCCCAATAACACTACCATCCCCAATCACACTACCCTCACCAATCACACTACCATCCCCAATCACATTACCACCCCCAATCACACACCCACCCCCAATCACACACCCACCCCCAATCACTCTCCCACCCCCAATCAAACAACCATCATCAATGACACTGCCACCCCCAATCACACTACCATCATCAATCACACTACCATCCCCAATCACAATACCATCATAAATCACACTAACACCCCCAATCACACTACCATCCCCAATCACACTCCCATTATCAAAGTAACTACCACCCCCAATCACACTACCATCAACAATCACATTACCATCCACAATCACAGTCCCATCATCAATCTCACTACAATCGACAATCACACTACCATCATCAATCACACTACCACACCCAATCACACTACCATCATCAATCACACTACCATCATCAATCACACTACCACCCCCAATCACACTATCATCATAAATCACACTACCACCCCCAATCACACGACCATCATAAATCGCACTACCACCCCCAATCACACTTCCACCCCCAATCACGCTAACATCATCAATCACACTCCCATCCCCAATCACATTACCACTCCCAATCACACGAACATCATCAATCACACTACCATCCCCAATCACACTACAATCATCAATCACACGACCACCCCCAATTACACAACCATCATCAATCACACTACCATCCCCAATCACACTACAATCATCAATCACACTCCGACCCCCAATCACTCTACCATCATCAATCACAATACCACCCCCAATCACAATACCATCATCAATCACACTCCCATCCCCAATCACATCACCAACCCCAATCACGCTACCATCATCAATCACACTACCATCCCCAATCACACAACCATCATCAATCACACTACCATCATCAATCACACTACCATCATCAATCACACTACCATCAATCACACTAACACCCCCAAACACACTCCCACCCCCAATCACACTCCCACCCCCAATCACACTACCGTCATCAATCACACTACCACACCCAATCACACTAGCATCATCAATCACACTACCACCCCCAATCGCACTACCATCATTAATCACACTACCATCCCCAATCACACTACCATCCCCTATCACACCAGCATCATCAATCACACTATCATCATAAATCACGATACCACTCCCAATCACACGACCATCATCAATCACACTACCACCCCCCATCACACTTCCACCCCCAATTACACTGCCATCATCAATCACAGTACCACCCCCAATCACACGACCATCATCAATCACACTACCATCCCCAATCTCACGACAATTATCGATCACACTACCTCCCCCAATCACACTACAATCATCAATCACACTCCCACCCCCAATCACACTACCATCATCAATCACACTACCACCCCCAATCACACTACCATTATCAATCACACTCCCATCCCCAATCACACAACCATCATCAATCACACTACCATCATCAATCACACTACCATCATCAATCACACTACCACCCCCAAACACACTACCATCATCAATCACACTCCCATCCCCAATCACATTACCACCCCCAATCACACTACCATCATCAATCACACTACCATCCCCAATCTCATTACCACCCCCAATCACTCTCCCACCCCCAATCACACTGCCTCCCCCAATCACACTCCCACACCCAATCACACTACCATCAATCACACTACCACCCCCAGTCACACTCCCATCATCAATCACACTATCATCACCAATCACACTACCACCGGCAATCAATTACCATCATCAATCAGACTACCACCCCAAAGCACACTACCACCCCCAATCACACTTCCACCCCCAATCACACTTCCACCCCCAATCACACTTCCACCCCCAATCACACTTCCACCCCCAATCACGCTCCCATCATCAATCACACTCCCATCATCAATCACTCTCCCATCATCAATCACACTCCCATCATCAATCACACTTCCATCATCAATCACGCTACCATCCCCAAACACACTCCCGCCCCCAATCACACTCCCACCCCCAATCACACGACCAACATCAATCACACTACCACCCCAAATCACACTACCATCATCAATCACACAACCACCCCCAATCACACTACCATCATAAATCACACAAACACCCCCAATCGCACTTCCATCCCCAATCACACTACCATCCCCAATCACTCTACCATCATCAATCACACTACCATCCCCAATCACTCTACCATCATCAATCAAACTACCACCCCCAATCACACTATCATAAATCACACTATCACCCCCAATCACACTACGATCATAAATCACACTACCACCCCCAATCACACTGCCATTATCAATCACACTACCACCCCCAATCACACTACCACCCCCAATCACACTGCCACCCCCAATCACACTACCATCATCAATCACACTACCATCCCCAATCACACTACCAACCCCAATCACACGACCACCCCCAATCACACTACCACCCCCAATCACACTACGATTATCAATCTCACGACCATCATTAATCACACTACCACCCCCAATCACACTAACATCATCAATCACACGACCATCATTAATCACACTACCACCCCCAATCACACTACCATCCCCAATCACACTACCATCCCCAATCACACTACCATCATCAATCACACGACCATCATCAATCACGCTATCACCCCCAATCACACTACCATCATCAATCACACCCCCATCAGCAATCACATTACCATCATCAACACACTACCACCCCCAATCACACACCCACCCCAATCACACACCCACTCCCAATCACACACCCACTCCCAATCACACACCCACCCCCAATCACACACCCACCCCCAATCACACACCCACCCCCAATCACACTACCATCATCAATCACACTACCATCATCAATCACACTACCATCCCCAATCACACCACCATCATGAATCACACTACCATCATCAATCACACGACCAGCCCCAAACACAGTACCACCACCAAGCACACGACCAACCACAATCAAACTACCATCATCAATCACACTACCATCACCAATCACACTACCATCATCAATCACACTACCATCATCAATCACACTGCCACCCCGAATCACAATACCACCCCCAATCACACTACCATCATCAATCACTCTGCCATCATCAATCACACTACCACCCCCAATCACACTACCTTCCCCAATCACACTACCATCATCAATCAAACTACCATCATCAATCACACTACCATCCCCAATCACACTACCATCCCCAATCACACTCCCACCCCCTATCACACTACCATCATCAATCACACTACCACCCCCAATCACACTACCATCATCAATCACACTACCATCCCCAATCACACTCCCACCCCCAATCACACTACCATCATCAATCACACTACCATCATCAATCACACCCCCATCAGCAATCACATTACCATCATCAACACACTACCACCCCCAATCACACACCCACCCCAATCACACACCCACTCCCAATCACACATCCACCCCCAATCACACTACCATCATCAATCACACTACCATCATCAATCACACTACCATCCACAATCACACTACCATCATGAATCACACTACCATCATCAATCACACGACCAGCCCCAAACACTGTACCACCCCCAAGCACACGACCAACCACAATCAAACTACCATCATCAATCACACTACCATCACCAATCACACTACCATCACCAATCACACGACCACCCCCAACACACTACCATCATCAATCACAGTACCATCATCAATCACACTACCATCATCAATCACACTACCATCCCCAATCACACTACCATCCCCAATCACACTCCCACCCCCTATCACACTACCATCATCAATCACACTACCACCCCCAATCACACTACCATCATCAATCACACTACCATCATCAATCACACTACCATCATCAATCACACTCCCACCCCCAATCACACTACCATCAATCAAACTCCCACCCCCAATCACACTACAATCATCAATCACACTACCATCAATCACTCTACCGTCCCCAATCACACTCCCACCCCCAATCACACTACCATCATCAATCACACTACCATCCCCAATCACACTACCATCATCAATGACACTTCCACCCCCAATCACATTACCATCAACAAACACACTACCACCCCCAATCACACTCCCATCATCAATCTCACTACCACCCTCAGTCACACTACCATCATCAATCGCAGTACCATCCCCAATCACTCTACCATAATCAATCACACTACCATCCCCAATCGCACGACCATCGCCATTTGCACTAGCATCATCAATCACACTCGCATCATCAATCGCACTACCACCCCCAATCACACTACAATCATAAATCACACTGCCATCGTCAATCAAACTACCACCCCCAATCACACTATCATAAATCACACGACAACCCCCAATGACACTACGATCATAAATCACACTACCACCCCCAATCACACTGCCATCATCAATCACACTACCATTCCCATTCACACTCGCACCCCCAATGACACGACCACCCCCAATCACACTATCAAAATCAATCACACTACCATCATCAATCACACGACCAACCCCAATCACACTATCATAATCAATCACACTACCATCATCAATCACACGACCAACCCCAATCACACTATCATAATCAATCACACTACCATCATCAATCACACTACCACCCCCAATCACACGATGACCCCCAATCACACTAACATCATCAATCACACTACCACCCCCAATCACACTACCACCTCCAATCACATTACCATCATCAATCACACTACCACCCCCAATCACACTACCATCATCAATCACACTACCATCATCAATCACACTACCATCAACAATCACACTACCATCATCAATCACACTACCATCAACAATCACACTACCACCTCCAATCACACTACCATCATCAATCACACTACCACCTCCAATCACACTACCATCATCAATCACACTACCACCCCCAATCACACTATCATAAATCACACGACCACCCCCAATCACACTACGATCATAAATCACACTACCACCCCCAATCACACTGCCATCATCAATCACACTACCATTCCCATTCACACTTGCACCCCCAATGACACGACAACCCCCAATCACACTATCATAATCAATCACACTACCATCATCAATCACACGACCAACCCCAATCACACTATCATAATCAATCACACTACCATCATCAATCACACTACCACCCCCAATCACAAGACGACCCCCAATCACACTAACATCATCAATCACACTACCACCCCCAATCACACAACCACCCCCAATTACACAACCATCATCAATCACACTATCATCAATCACACTAAGATCATAAATCACACTACCACCCCCAATCACACTGCCATCATCAATCAGACTAGCACCCCCAATCACACTACCATCATAAATCACACAAACACCCCCAATCACACTTCCATCCCCAATCACACTCCCATTATCAATCACACTACCACCCCCAATCACACGACCACACCCAATCACACTATCATAATCAATCACACTACCATCATAAATCAAACTGCCATCGTCAATCAAACTACCACCCCCAATCACACTGCCATTATCAATCACACTACCATCCCCAATCACACTGCCACCCCCAATCACACTGCCATCATCAATCACACTACCATCCCCAATCACACTACCAACCCCAATCACACGACCACCCCCAATCACACGACCACCCCCAATCACACTAACATCATCAATCACACTACCACCCCCAATCACACTACCACCCCCAATCACACAACCATCATCAATCACACTACCAACCCCAATCACACTACCAACCCCAATCACACTACCACCCCCAATCACAATGCCATCATCAATCACACTACCACCCCTAACCACACTATCATAAATCACACAACCATCATCAATCACACAACAATCATCAATCACACAACCATTATCAATCACACTACCACCCCCAATCACACTACCATCATCAATCACACTACCATCCCCAATCACACTACCATCCCCAATCACACTACCATCATCAATCACACGACCATCATCAATCACGCTATCACCCCCAATCACACTACCATCATCAATCACACCCCCATCAGCAATCACATTACCATCATCAACACACTACCACCCCCAATCACACACCCACCCCAATCACACACCCACTCCCAATCACACACCCACCCCCAATCACACTACCATCATCAATCACACTACCATCCGCAATCACACTACCATCATCAATCACACTACCATCATCAATCACACGACCAGCCCCAAACACAGTACCACCCCCAAGCACACGACCACCCACAATCAAACTACCATCCCCAATCACACCACCATCATCAATCACACGACCATCATCAATCACACTACCATCCCCAATCACACTACCATCATCAATCACCCGACCATCATCAATCACATTACCACCCCCAATCACACACCCACCCCCAATCACACACCCACCCCCAATCACACTACCATCATCAATCACACTACCACCATCAATCACACTACCATCCCCAATCACACTACCATCATCAATCACACTACCATCATCAATCACACGACCAGCCCCAAACACAGTACCACCCCCAAGCACACTACCACCCACAATCAAACTACCATCATCAATCACACTACCATCACCAATCACACTACCATCACCAATCACACTACCACCCCCAATCACACTACCACCCCCAATCACACTACCATCATCAATCACACTACCATCATCAATCACACTACCACCCCCAATCACACTACCATCATCAATCACACTACCATCATCAATCACACTACCACCCCCAATCACACTACCATCATCAATCACACTAACATCATCAATCACACTGCCATCACCAATCACACTACCATCCCCAATCACAGTACCATCCCCAATCACACTCCGACCCCCTATCACACTACCATCATCAATCACACTACCACCCCCAATCACACTACCATCATCAGTCACTCTACCATCCCCAATCACACTCCCACCCCCAATCACACTACCATCATCAATCACACTACCATCATCAATCACACTACCATCATCAATCACACTACCACACCCAATCACAATACCATACACAATCACACTACAATCATCAATCACACTACCATCCCCAATCACACTACCATCAATCAAACTCCCACCCCCAATCACACTACAATCATCAATCACACTACCATCAATCACTCTACCGCCCCCAATCAAACTCCCACCCCCAATCACACTACCATCATCAATCACACTACCATCATCAATCACACTACGACGCCCAATCACAGTCCAATCATAAATCAGACTACCATCCCCAATCACACTCCCACCCCCAATCAAACTCCCACCCCCAATCACACGACCATCACCAATCACAAAACCATCACCAATCACACTACTACTCCCAATCACACTACCATCATCAATCACACTACCATCATCAATCACACTACCATCCCCAATCACACTCCCACCCCCAATCACACTACAATCATCAATCACACTACCATCAATCACTCTACCGTCCCCAATCACACTCCCACCCCCAATCACACTACCATCATCAATCACACTACCATCATCAATCACACTACGATCATCAATCACACTGCCACCCCCTATCACACTACCATCATCAATCACACTACCACACCCAATCACACTACCATCATCAATCACTCTACCATCCCCAATCACACTCCCACCCCCAATCACACTACCATCATCAATCACACTACCATCATCAATCACACTCCCACCCCCAATCACACTACCATCAATCAAACTCCCACCCCCAATCACACTACAATCATCAATCACACTACCATCAATCACACTACCATCCCCAATCACACTACCACCCCCAATCACTCTACCATCCCCAATCACACTACCACCCCCAATCACACTACCAACCCCAATCACACTACCATCATCAATCACACTACCATCATCAATCATACTACCACCCCCAATCACACTAGCACCCCCAATCACACTACCACCCCCAATCACACTACCACCCCCAATCACACTATCATCAATCACACTACCATCATCAATCACACTACCATCATCAATCACACTACCACCCCCAATCACACAAACATCATCAATCGCACTACCACCCCCAATCACACTACCATCATCAATCACACTACCATCATCAATCACACTACCACCCCCAATCACACCACCATCATCAATCACTCTACCATCCCCAATCACACTCCCACCCCCAATCACACTACCATCATCAATCACTCTACCATCCCCAATAACACTCCCATCCCCAATCACACTACCATCATCAATCACACTTCCACCCCCAATCACATTACCATCAACAATCACACTACCACCCCCAATCACACTCCCATCATCAATCTCACTACCACCCTCAGTCACACTACCATCATCAATCGCAGTACCATCCCCAATCACTCTACCATCATCAATCACACTACCACCCCCAATCACACGACCATCATCAATCACACTACCATCCCCAATCGCACGACCATCATAAGTCACACTGCCATCGTCAATCAAACTACCACCCCCAATCACACTATCATAAATCACACGACCACCCCCAATCACACTACGATCATAAATCACACTACCACCCCCAATCACACTGCCATCATCAATCACACTACCACCCCCAATCAAACTACCATCATCAATCACACTACCACCCCCAATCACACTGCCATTATCAATCACACAGCCATCATCAATCACACGACCAACCCCAATCACACTATCATAATCAGTCACACTACCATCATCAATCACACGACCAACCCCAATCACACTATCATAATCAATCACACTACCATCATCAATCACACTACCACCCCCAATCACACGACGACCCCCAATCACACTAACATCATCAATCACACTACCACCCCCAATCACACTACCACCTCCAATCACACTACCATCATCAATCACACTACCATCATCAATCACACTACCATCAACAATCACACTACCATCATCAATCACACTACCATCATCAATCACACTACCATCAACAATCACACTACCATCATCAATCACACTACCACCCCCAATCACACAACCATCATCAATCACACTATCATCATCAATCACACTACGATCATAAATCACACTACCACCCCCAATCACACAACCATCATCAATCACACTACCATCATCAATCACACTGCCACCCCCAATCACACTGCCATCATCAATCACACTATCATCATCAATCACACTACGATCATAAATCACACTACCACCCCCAATCACACAACCATCAACAATCACACTACCATCATCAATCACACTACCACCCCCAATCACACAACCATCATCAATCACACTACCATCATCAATCACACTGCCACCCCCAATCACACTGCCATCATCAATCAGACTAGCACCCCCAAACACACTACCATCATAAATCACACAAACACCCCCAATCACACTTCCATCCCCAATCACACTCCCATTATCAATCTCACTACCACCCTCAGTCTCACTACCATCATCAATCGCACTTCCATCCCCAATCACACTACCACCCCCAATCACACTCGCACCCCCAATCACACGACCACACCCAATCACACTATCATCATCAATCACACTACGATCATAAATCACACTACCACCCCCAATCACACAACCATCAACAATCACACTACCATCATCAATCACACTACCACCCCCAATCACACAACCATCATCAATCACACTACCATCATCAATCACACTGCCATCATCAATCAGACTAGCACCCCCAAACACACTACCATCATAAATCACACAAACACCCCCAATCACACTTCCATCCCCAATCACACTCCCATTATCAATCTCACTACCACCCTCAGTCTCACTACCATCATCAATCGCACTTCCATCCCCAATCACACTACCACCCCCAATCACACTCGCACCCCCAATCACACGACCACACCCAATCACACTATCATAATCAATCACACTACGATCATAAATCACACTACCACCCCCAATCACACTGCCACCCCCAATCACTCTGCCATCATCAATCACACTACCATCCCCAATCACACTGCCATTATCAATCACACTACCATCCCCAATCACACTGCCACCCCCAATCACACTGCCATCATCAATCACACTACCATCCCCAATCACACTACCAACCCCAATCACACGACCACCCCCAATCACACTACCATCCCCAATCACACTACCAACCCCAATCACACTACCACCCCCAATCACACAACCATCATCAATCACACTACCAACCCCAATCACACTGCCAACCCCAATCACACTACCAACCCCAATCACACTACCACCCCCAATCACAATGCCATCATCAATCACACTACCACCCCTAATCACACTAACATCATCAATCACACAACCATCATCAATCACACAACCATCATCAATCACACAACCATTATCAATCACACTACCACCCCCAATCACACTACCATCATCAATCACACTACCATCCCCAATCACACTACCAACCCCAATCACACTACCACCCCCAATCACACAACCATCATCAATCACACTACCAACCCCAATCACACTACCAACCCCAATCACACTACCACCCCCAATCACAATGCCATCATCAATCACACTACCACCCCTAATCACACTAACATCATCAATCACACAACCATCATCAATCACACAACCATCATCAATCACACAACCATTATCAATCACACTACCATCCCCAATCACACTACCATCATCAATCACACGACCATCATCAATCATGCTATCACCCCCAATCACACTACCATCATCAATCACACTACCACCCCCAATCACACACCTACCCCAATCACACACCCACTCCCAATCACACACCCACCCCCAATCACACACCCACCCCCAATCACACTACCATCATCAATCACACTACCATCCCCAATCACACTACCATCATCAATCACACTACCATCATCAATCACACGACCAGCCCCAAACACAGTACCACCCCCAAGCACACGACCACCCACAATCAAACTACCATCATCAATCACACTACCATCACCAATCACACTACCATCACCAATCACACTACCACCCCCAACACGCTACCATCATCAATCACACTACCATCATCAATCACATTACCATCATCAATCACACTACCATCCCCAATCACACCACCATCATCAATCACACGACCATCATCAATCACGCTACCATCCCCAATCACACTACCATCATCAATCACCCGACCATCATCAATCACATTACCACCCCCAATCACACACCCACCCCCAATCACACACCCACCCCCAATCACACTACCATCATCAATCACACTACCATCATCAATCACACTACCATCCCCAATCACACTACCATCATCAATCACACTACCATCATCAATCACACGACCAGCCCCAAACACAGTACCACCCCCAAGCACACTACCACCCACAATCAAACTACCATCATCAATCACACTACCATCACCAATCACACTACCATCACCAATCACACTACCACTCCCAATCACACTACCATCATCAATCACACTACCATCATCAATCACACTACCACCCCCAATCACACTACCATCATCAATCACACTACCATCATCAATCACACTACCATCACCAATCACACTACCATCACCAATCACACTACCATCCCCAATCACAGTACCATCCCCAATCACACTCCCACCCCCTATCACACTACCATCATCAATCACACTACCACCCCCAATCACACTACCATCATCAGTCACTCTACCATCCCCAATCACACTCCCACCCCCAATCACACTACCATCATCAATCACACTACCATCATCAATCACACTACCATCATCAATCACACTACCACACCCAATCACAATACCACACACAATCACACTACAACCATCAATCACACTACCATCCCCAATCACACTGCCATCAATCAAACTCCCACCCCCAATCACACTACAATCATCAATCACACTACCATCATCAATCACACTACCATCATCAATCACACTACGACGCCCCATCACAGTACAATCATAAATCAGACTACCATCCCCAATCACACTCCCACCCCCAATCAAACTCCCACCCCCAATCACACGACCATCACCAATCACAAAACCATCACCAATCACACTACTACTCCCAATCACACTACAATCATCAATCACACTACCATCAATCACTCTACCATCCCCAATCACACTCCCACCCCCAATCACACTACCATCATCAATCACACTACCATCATCAATCACACTACGATCATCAATCACACTACCACCCCCAATCACACTACCATCATCAATCAAACTCCCACCCCCAATCACACTACCATCATCAATCACGCTACCATCCCCAATCACACTACCATCAATCAAACTCCCACCCCCAATCACACGACCATCATCAATCACACTACCACCCTCAATCACACTACCATCATCAACACACGACCATCCCCAATCACATTACCACCCCCAATCACACACCCACCCCCAATCACACACCCACCCCCAATCACACTACCATCATCAATCACACTACCATCATCAATCACACTAACATCCCCAATCACACTACCATCATCAATCACACTACCATCATCAATCACACGACCATCATCAATCACACTACCATCATCAATCACACTACCTCTCCCAATCACACTACCATCATCAATCACACTAACACCCCCAATCACACTACCATCCCCAATCACACTACCACCCCCAATCACACTACCATCCCCAATCACACTACCATCATCAATCACACTACCACCCCCAATCACACTACCATCATCAATCACATTACCATCATCAATCACGCTATCACCCCCAATCACACTACCATCATCAATCACACTCCCATCAGCAATCACATTACCATCATCAACACACTACCACCCCCAATCACACACCCACCCCAATCACACACCCACTCCCAATCACACTCCCACCCCCTATAACACTACCATCATCAATCACACTACCACCCCCAATCACACTACCATCATCAATCACTCTACCATCCCCAATCACACTCCCACCCCCAATCACACTACCATCATCAATCACACTACCATCATCAATCACACTACCATCATCAATCACACTCCCACCCCCAATCACACTACAATCATCAATCACACTACCATCCCCAATCACACTACCATCATTAATCACACTACCACCCCCAATCACACTACCTTCATCAATCACACTACCATCATCAATCACACTACCATCCCCAATCACACTACCATCATCAATCACACGACCTTCATCAATCACGCTATCACCCCCAATCACACTACCATCATCAATCACACTCCCATCAGCAATCACATTACCATCATCAACACACTACCACCCCCAATCACACACCCACCCCAATCACACACCCACTCCCAATCACACACCCACCCCCAATCACACTACCATCATCAATCACACTACCATCATCAATCACACTGCCATCCCCAATCACACTACCATCATCAATCACACTACCATCATCAATCACACGACCAGCCCCAAACACAGTACCACCCTCAAGCACACGACCACCCACAATCAAACTACCATCATCAATCACACTACCATCACCAATCACACTACCATCACCAATCACACTACCACCCCCAACACACTACCATCATCAATCACACTACCATCATCAATCACACTACCATCATCAATCACACTACCATCCCAAATCACACTACCATCCCCAATCACACTCCCACCCCCTATCACACTACCATCATCAATCACACTACCACCCGCAATCACACTACCATCATCAATCACTCTACCATTCCCAATCACACTCCCACCCCCAATCACACTACCATCATCAATCACACTACCATCATCAATCACACTACCACACCCAATCACAATACCACACACAATCACACTACAATCATCAATCACACTACCATCCCCAATCACACTCCCGCCCCCAATCACACTACCATCAATCAAACTCCCACCCCCAATCACACTACCATCATCAATCACACTACCATCATCAATCACACTACCACACCCAATCACAATACCACACACAATCACACTACCATCATCAATCACTCTCCCCTCCCCAATCACACTCCCACCCCCAATCACACTACCATCATCAATCACTCTACCATCCCCAATCACACTCCCACCCCCAATCACACTACCATCATCAATCACACTACCATCATCAATCACACTACCATCCCCAATCACACTACCATCCCCAATCACACTCCCACCCCCAATCACACTCCCACCCCCAATCACACTAACATCATCAATCACACTACCATCATCAATCACTCTCCCATCCCCAATCACACTCCCACCCCCAATCACACTACCATCATCAATCACACTACCATCATCAATCACACTACCACCCCCAATCACACTACCATCATCAATCACTCTACCACACCCAATCACAATACCACACCCAATCACAATACCACACACAATCACACTACCATCATCAACCACTCTACCAACCCCAATCACACTACCATCATCAATCACACTACCATCATCAATCACTCTACCGTCCCCAATCACACTCCCACCCCCAATCACACTACCATCATCAATAACACTACCATCCCCAATCACACTCCCACCCCCAATCACACAACCATCATCAATCAAACACCCAAACACAATCACACTACCATCATCAATCACACTACCATCCCCAATCACACTACCATCATCAATCACACTACCACCCCCAATCACATTACCATCAACAATCACACTACCATCCCCAATCACACTACCATCATAAATCACACAAACACCCCCAATCACACAAACACCCCCAATCACACTCCCATCATCAATCTGACTACCACCCTCAGTCACACGACCATCATCAATCGCACTACCATCCCCAATCACACTACCATCCCCAATCACACTCCCATCATCAATCTCACTACCACCCCCAATCACACGACCATCATCAATCACACTACCATCCCCAATCGCACGACCATCCCCAATTGCGCAAGCATCATCAATCACACTCGCATCATCAATCGCACTACCACCCCCAATCACAATACCATCATAAATCACACTGCCATCGTCAATCAAACTACCACCCCCAATCACACTACGATCATAAATCACACTACCACCCCCAATCACACTGCCATTATCAATCACACTACCACCCCCAATCACACTGCCACCCCCAATCACACTGCCATCATCAATCACACTACCATTCCCATTCACACTCGCACCCCCAATGACACGACCACCCCCAATCACACTATCATAATCAATCAAACTACCATCATCAATCACACTACCACCCCCAATCACACTGCCATTATCAATCACACTGCCACCACCAATCACACTGCCACCCCCAATCACAGTACCATCCCCAATCACACTACCATCCCCAATCACACTACCATCCCCAATCACACTCGCACCCCCAATCACACGACCAACCCCAATCACACTATCATAATCAATCACACTACCATCATCAATCGCACTACCACCCCCAATCACACGACCACCCCCAATCACACTAACATCATCAATCACACTACCACCCCCAATCACACTACCATCAATCACACTACCACCCCCAATCACACTAACATCATCAATCACACGGCCATCATTAATCACACTACCACCCCCAATCACACTACCATCATCAATCACACTACCATCATCAATCACACTACCATCCCCAATCACACTACCATCATCAATCACACGACCATCATCAATCACATTACCACCCCCAATCACACACCCACCCCCAATCACACTACCATCATCAATCACACTACCATCATCAATCACACTACCATCCCCAATCACACTACCATCATCAATCACACTAACATCATCAATCACACGAACAGCCCCAAACACAGTACCACCCCCAAGCACACTACCACCCACAATCAAACTACCATCATCAATCACACTACCATCACCAAACACACTACCATCACCAATCACACTACCACTCCCAATCACACTAACATCATCAATCACACTACCATCATCAATCACACTACCATCATCAATCACACTCCCATCCCCAATCGAAGTACCATCCCCAATCACAGTACCATCCCCAATCACACTACCATCATCAATCACACTACCATCATCAATCACACTACCACACCCAATCACAATACCACACACAATCACACTACAATCATCAATCACACTACCATCCCCAATCACACTACCATCAATCAAACTCCCACCCCCAATCACACTACAATCTTCAATCACACTACCATCAATCACTCTACCGTCCCCAATCACACACCCACCCCCAATCACACTACCATCATCAATCACACTGCCATCATCAATCACACTACCATCATCAATCACACTACCATCATCAAAGACACTGCGACGCCCAATCATAGTACAATCATAAATCAGACTACCATCCCCAATCACACTCCCACCCCCAATCACACTACCATCATCAATCAAACTCCCACCCCCAGTCACACTACCATCATCAATCACGCTACCATCCCCAATCACACTACCATCATCAATCAAACTCCCACCCCCAATCACACGACCATCATCAATCACACTACCACCACACTACCATCCCCAATCACATTACCTCCCCCAATCACACACCCACCCCCAATCACACACCCACCCCCAATCACACTACCATCATCAATCACACTACCATCATCAATCACACTACCATCCCCAATCACACTACCATCATCAATCACACTACCATCATCAATCACACGACCAGCCCCAAACACAGTACCACCCCCAAGCACACTACCACCCACAATCAAACTACCATCATCAATCACACTACCATCACCAATCACAATAGCATCACCAATCACACTACCACTCCCAATCACACTACCATCATCAATCACACTACCATCATCAATCACACTACCATCCCCAATCACACTCCCACCCCCTATCACACTACCATCATCAATCACACTACCACCCCCAATCACACTACCATCATCAATCACTCTACCATCCCCAATCACTCTACCATCCCCAATCACTCTACCATCCCCAATCACTCTACCATCCCCAATCACACTACCATCATCAATCACACTACCATCATCAATCACACTACCATCATCAATCACACTCCCACCCCCAATCACACTACAATCATCAATCACACTACCATCAATCACTCTACCGTCCCCCATCACACTCCCACCCCCAATCACACTACCATCATCAATCACACTACCATCATCAATCACACTACCATCATCAATCACACTACGACGCCCAATCACAGTACAATCATAAATCAGACTACCATCCCCAATCACACTCCCACCCCCAATCACACGACCATCATCAATCACACTACCATCATCAATCACACTACCATCATCAATCACACTCCCATCCCCAATCACATTACCACCCCCAATCACACACCCACCCCCAATCACACACCCACCCCCAATCACACTACCATCATCAATCACACTACCATCATCAGTCACACTACCATCCCCAATCACACTTCCATCCCCAATCACACTACCATCATCAATCACACGACCAGCCCCAAACACAGTACCACCCCCAAGCACACCACCACCCACAATCAAACTACCATCATCAATCACACTACCATCACCAATCACAAAACCATCACCAATCACACTACCACTCCCAATCACACTACCATCATCAATCACACTACCATCATCAATCACACTACCATCCCCAATCACACTCCCACCCCCTATCACACTACCATCATCAATCACACTACCACCCCCAATCACACTACCATCATCAATCACTCTACCATCCCCAATCACACTCCCACCCCCAATCACACTACCATCATCAATCACACTACCATCATCAATCACACTACCATCATCAATCACTCTCCCACCCCCAATCACACTACAATCATCAATCACACTACCATCAATCACTCTACCATCCCCCATCACACTACCATCATCAATCACACTACCATCATCAATCACACTACCATCCCCAATCACACTACCATCATCAATCACACTACCATCATCAATCACACGACCAGCCCCAAACACAGTACCACCCCCAAGCACACTACCACCCACAATCAAACTACCATCATCAATCACACTACCATCACCAATCACACTACCATCACCAATCACACTACCACTCCCAATCACACTACCATCAGCAATCACACTACCATCATCAATCACACTACCACCCCCAATCACACTACCATCATCAATCACACTACCATCATCAATCACACTACCATCACCAATCACACTACCATCACCAATCACACTACCATCCCCAATCACAGTACCATCCCCAATCACACTCCCACCCCCTATCACACTACCATCATCAATCACACTACCACCCCCAATCACACTACCATCATCAGTCACTCTACCATCCCCAATCACACTCCCACCCCCAATCACACTACCATCATCAATCACACTACCATCATCAATCACACTACCATCATCAATCACACTACCACACCCAATCACAATACCACACACAATCACACTACAACCATCAATCACACTACCATCCCCAATCACACTGCCATCAATCAAACTCCCACCCCCAATCACACTACAATCTTCAATCACACTACCATCAATCACTCTACCGCCCCCAATTAAACTCCCACCCCCAATCACACTACCATCATCAATCACACGACCATCATCAATCACACTACCATCATCAATCACACTGCGACGCCCCATCACAGTACAATCATAAATCAGACTACCATCCCCAATCACACTCCCACCCCCAATCAAACTCCCACCCCCAATCACACGACCATCACCAATCACAAAACCATCACCAATCACACTACTACTCCCAATCACACTACAATCATCAATCACACTACCATCAATCACTCTACCATCCCCAATCACACTCCCACCCCCAATCACACTACCATCATCAATCACACTACCATCATCAATCACACTACCATCATCAATCACACTACCACCCCCAATCACACTACCATCATCAATCAAACTCCCACCCCCAATCACACTACCATCATCAATCACGCTACCATCCCCAATCACACTACCATCATCAATCAAACTCCCACCCCCAATCACACGACCATCATCAATCACACTACCACCCTCAATCACACTACCATCATCAACACACGACCATCCCCAATCACATTACCACCCCCAATCACACACCCACCCCCAATCACACACCCACCCCCAATCACACTACCATCATCAATCACACTACCATCATCAATCACACTACCATCCCCAATCACACTACCATCATCAATCACACTACCATCATCAATCACACGACCAGCCCCAAACACACTACCATCATCAATCACACTACCATCATCAATCACACTACCATCATCAATCACACTCCCACCCCCAATCACACTACAATCATCAATCACACTACCATCAATCACTCTACCGTCCCCCATCACACTCCCACCCCCAATCACACTACCATCATCAATCACACTACCATCATCAATCACACTACCATCATCAATCACACTACGACGCCCAATCACAGTACAATCATAAATCAGACTACCATCCCCAATCACACTCCCACCCCCAATCACACGACCATCATCAATCACACTACCATCATCAATCACACTACCATCATCAATCACACTCCCATCCCCAATCACATTACCACCCCCAATCACACACCCACCCCCAATCACACACCCACCCCCAATCACACACCCACCCCCAATCACACTACCATCATCAATCACACTACCATCATCAGTCACACTACCATCCCCAATCACACTACCATCATCAATCACACGACCAGCCCCAAACACAGTACCATCCCCAAGCACACCACCACCCACAATCAAACTACCATCATCAATCACACTACCATCACCAATCACAAAACCATCACCAATCACACTACCACTCCCAATCACACTACCATCATCAATCACACTACCATCATCAATCACACTACCATCCCCAATCACACTACCATCCCCAATCACACTCCCACCCCCTATCACACTACCATCATCAATCACACTACCACCCCCAATCACACTACCATCATCAATCACTCTACCATCCCCAATCACACTCCCACCCCCAATCACACTACCATCATCAATCACACTACCATCATCAATCACACTACCATCATCAATCACACTCCCACCCCCAATCACACTACAATCATCAATCACACTACCATCAATCACTCTACCATCCCCCATCACACTACCATCATCAATCACACTACCATCATCAATCACACTACCATCCCCAATCACACTACCATCATCAATCACACTACCATCATCAATCACACGACCAGCCCCAAACACAGTACCACCCCCAAGCACACTACCACCCACAATCAAACTACCATCATCAATCACACTACCATCACCAATCACACTACCATCACCAATCACACTACCACTCCCAATCACACTACCATCATCAATCACACTACCATCATCAATCACACTACCACCCCCAATCACACTACCATCATCAATCACACTACCATCATCAATCACACTACCATCACCAATCACACTACCATCACCAATCACACTACCATCCCCAATCACAGTACCATCCCCAATCACACTCCCACCCCCTATCACACTACCATCATCAATCACACTACCACCCCCAATCACACTACCATCATCAGTCACTCTACCATCCCCAATTACACTCCCACCCCCAATCACACTACCATCATCAATCACACTACCATCATCAATCACACTACCATCATCAATCACACTACCACACCCAATCACAATACCACACACAATCACACTACAACCATCAATCACACTACCATCCCCAATCACACTGCCATCAATCAAACTCCCACCCCCAATCACGCTACAATCATCAATCACACTACCATCAATCACTCTACCGCCCCCAATTAAACTCCCACCCCCAATCACACTACCATCATCAATCACACGACCATCATCAATCACACTACCATCATCAATCACACTGCGACGCCCCATCACAGTACAATCATAAATCAGACTACCATCCCCAATCACACTCCCACCCCCAATCAAACTCCCACCCCCAATCACACGACCATCACCAATCACAAAACCATCACCAATCACACTACTACTCCCAATCACACTACAATCATCAATCACACTACCATCAATCACTCTACCATCCCCAATCACACTCCCACCCCCAATCACACTACCATCATCAATCACACTACCATCATCAATCACACTACGATCATCAATCACACTACCACCCCCAATCACACTACCATCATCAATCAAACTCCCACCCCCAATCACACTACCATCATCAATCACGCTACCATCCCCAATCACACTACCATCATCAATCAAACTCCCACCCCCAATCACACGACCATCATCAATCACACTACCACCCTCAATCACACTACCATCATCAACACACGACCATCCCCAATCACATTACCACCCCCAATCACACACCCACCCCCAATCACACACCCACCCCCAATCACACTACCATCATCAATCACACTACCATCATCAATCACACTACCATCCCCAATCACACTACCATCATCAATCACACTACCATCATCAATCACACGACCAGCCCCAAACACAGTACCACCCCCAAGCAAACTACCACCCACAATCAAACTACCATCATCAATCACACTACCATCACCAATCACAAAACCATCACCAATCACACTACCTCTCCCAATCACACTACCATCATCAATCACACTACCATCATCAATCACACTACCATCCCCAATCACACTCCCACCCCCTATAACACTACCATCATCAATCACACTACCACCCCCAATCACACTACCATCATCAATCACTCTACCATCCCCAATCACACTCCCACCCCCAATCACACTACCATCATCAATCACACTACCATCATCAATCACACTACCATCATCAATCACACTCCCACCCCCAATCACACTACAATCATCAATCACACTACCATCCCCAATCACACTACCATCATTAATCACACTACCACCCCCAATCACACTACCTTCATCAATCACACAACCATCATCAATCACACTACCATCCCCAATCACACTACCATCATCAATCACACGACCATCATCAATCACGCTATCACCCCCAATCACACTACCATCATCAATCACACTCCCATCAGCAATCACATTACCATCATCAACACACTACCACCCCCAATCACACACCCACCCCAATCACACACCCACTCCCAATCACACACCCACCCCCAATCACACTACCATCATCAATCACACTACCATCATCAATCACACTGCCATCCCCAATCACACTACCATCATCAATCACACTACCATCATCAATCACACGACCAGCCCCAAACACAGTACCACCCTCAAGCACACGACCACCCACAATCAAACTACCATCATCAATCACACTACCATCACCAATCACACTACCATCACCAATCACACTACCAACCCCAACACACTACCATCATCAATCACACTACCATCATCAATCACACTACCATCATCAATCACACTACCATCCCAAATCACACTACCATCCCCAATCACACTCCCACCCCCTATCACACTACCATCATCAATCACACTACCACCCGCAATCACACTACCATCATCAATCACTCTACCATCCCCAATCACACTCCCACCCCCAATCACACTACCATCATCAATCACACTACCATCATCAATCACACTACCACACCCAATCACAATACCACACACAATCACACTACAATCATCAATCACACTACCATCCCCAATCACACTCCCACCCCCAATCACACTACCATCAATCAAACTCCCACCCCCAATCACACTACCATCATCAATCACACTACCATCATCAATCACACTACCACACCCAATCACAATACCACACACAATCACACTACCATCATCAATCACTCTACCCTCCCCAATCACACTCCCACCCCCAATCACACTACCATCATCAATCACACTACCATCATCAATCACACTACCATCACCAATCACACTACCATCACCAATCACACTACCACTCCCAATCACACTACCATCATCAATCACACTACCATCATCAATCACACTACCACCCCCAATCACACTACCATCATCAATCAAACTCCCACCCCCAATCACACTACCATCATCAATCACGCTACCATCCCCAATCACACTACCATCATCAATCAAACTCCCACCCCCAATCACACGACCATCATCAATCACACTACCACCCTCAATGACACTACCATCATCAACACACGACCATCCCCAATCACATTACCACCCCCAATCACACACCCACCCCCAATCACACACCCACCCCCAATCACACTACCATCATCAATCACACTACCATCATCAATCACACTACCATCCCCAATCACACTACCATCATCAATCACACTACCATCATCAATCACACGACCAGCCCCAAACACACTACCATCATCCATCACACTACCATCATCAATCACACTACCATCATCAATCACACTCCCACCCCCAATCACACTACAATCATCAATCACACTACCATCAATCACTCTACCGTCCCCCATCACACTCCCACCCCCAATCACACTACCATCATCAATCACACTACCATCATCAATCACACTACCATCATCAATCACACTACGACGCCCAATCACAGTACAATCATAAATCAGACTACCATCCCCAATCACACACCCACCCCCAATCACACTACCATCATCAATCACACTACCATCATCAATCACACTACCATCCCCAATCACACTACCATCATCAATCACACTACCATCATCAATCACACGACCAGCCCCAAACACACTACCATCATCAATCACACTACCATCATCAATCACACTACCATCATCAATCACACTCCCACCCCCAATCACACTACAATCATCAATCACACTACCATCAATCACTCTACCGTCCCCCATCACACTCCCACCCCCAATCACACTACCATCATCAATCACACTACCATCATCAATCACACTACCATCATCAATCACACTACGACGCCCAATCACAGTACAATCATAAATCAGACTACCATCCCCAATCACACTCCCACCCCCAATCACACGACCATCATCAATCACACTACCATCATCAATCACACTACCATCATCAATCACACTACCATCATCAATCACACTCCCACCCCCAATCACACTACAATCATCAATCACACTACCATCAATCACTCTACCGTTCCCCATCACACTCCCACCCCCAATCACACTACCATCATCAATCACACTACCATCATCAATCACACTACCATCATCAATCACACTACGACGCCCAATCACAGTACAATCATAAATCAGACTACCATCCCCAATCACACTCCCACCCCCAATCACACGACCATCATCAATCACACTACCATCATCAATCACACTACCATCATCAATCACACTACCATCATCAATCACACTCCCACCCCCAATCACACTACAATCATCAATCACACTACCATCAATCACACTACCATCAATCAATCTACCGTCCCCCATCACACTCCCACCCCCAATCACACTACCATCATCAATCACACTACCATCATCAATCACACTACCATCATCAATCACACTACGACGCCCAATCACAGTACAATCATAAATCAGACTACCATCCCCAATCACACTCCCACCCCCAATCACACGACCATCATCAATCACACTACCATCATCAATCACACTACCATCATCAATCACACTCCCATCCCCAATCACATTCCCACCCCCAATCACACACCCACCCCCAATCACACACCCACCCCCAATCACACTACCATCATCAATCACACTACCATCATCAGTCACACTACCATCCCCAATCACACTACCATCCCCAATCACACTACCATCATCAATCACACGACCAGCCCCAAACACAGTACCACCCCCAAGCACACCACCACCCACAATCAAACTACCATCATCAATCACACTACCATCACCAATCACAAAACCATCACCAATCACACTACCACTCCCAATCACACTACCATCATCAATCACACTACCATCATCAATCACACTACCATCCCCAATCACACTCCCACCCCCTATCACACTACCATCATCAATCACACTATCACCCCCAATCACACTACCATCATCAATCACTCTACCATCCCCAATCACACTCCCACCCCCAATCACACTACCATCATCAATCACACTACCATCATCAATCACACTACCATCATCAATCACACTCCCACCCCCAATCACACTACAATCATCAATCACACTACCATCAATCACTCTACCATCCCCCATCACACTCCCACCCCCAATCACACTACCATCATCAATCACACTACCATCATCAATCACACTACCATCAATCACACTACGACCCCCAATCACACTACAATCATAAATCAGATTACCAGCCCCAATCACACTCCCACCCCCAATCACACTACCATCATCAATCAAACTCCCACCCCGAATCACACTACCATCATCAATCACACTCCCATCATCAATCACACTACCGCACCCAATCACAATACCACACACAATCACACTACAATCATCAATCACACTACCATCCCCAATCACACTACCATCAATCAAACTCCCACCCCCAATCACACTACAATCATCAATCACACTACCATCAATCACTCTACCGTCCATAATCACACTCCCACCCCCAATCACACTACCATCATCAATCACACTACCATCATCACACTACCATCATCAATCACACTACGACCCCCAATCACACTACAATCATAAATCAGACTACCATCCCCAATCACTCTCCCACCCCCAATCACACTACCATCATCAATCAAACTCCCACCCCCAATCACACTACCATCATCAATCACGCTACCATCCCCAATCACACTACCATCCCCAATCACACTACCATCCCCAATCACACTACCATCATCAATCAAACTCCCACCCCCAATCACAGTACCATCATCAATCAAACTCCCACCCCCAATCGCACTACCATCATCAATCACGCTACCATCCCCAATCACACTACCATCCCCAATCACACTACCATCCCCAATCACACTACCACCCCCAATCACACAACCATCATCAATCACACTACCATCCCCAATCACACTACCATCCCCAATCACAATACCATCCCCAATCACACTACCATCATCAATCACACTACCACCCCCAATCACTCTTCCATCATCAATCACATTGCCATCATCAATCACACTGCGACCCCCAATCACACTACCACCCCCAATCACATTACCACTCCCAATCACACTACCATCAATCAAACTACCACCCCCCAATTACACTACCATCATCAATCACACTACCATCATCAATCACACGACCATTATCAATGAGACAACCACCCCCAATCACACTACCACCCACAATCACACTACCATCACCAATCACACTACCAACCCCAATCACTCTACCATCATCAATCACACTACCATCATCAATCACACGACCACCCCCAATCACACTACCATCATCAATCACACTACAACCCCCAATCACACTCCCATCATCAATCACACTGCCATCCCCAATCACATTACCGCCCCCAATCACACTACCATGATCAATCACACTAACATCCCCAAACACACTCCCACCACCAATCAGACGACCATCATCAACCACACTCCCACCCCCAATCACACTACCATCATCAATCACACAACCACCCCCAATCACACTACCATCATCAATCACACTACCATCCCCAATCACACTCCCATCATCAATCTCACTACCATCCCCAATCACACTCCCACCCCCAATCACACTCCCACCCCCAATCACTCGACCATCATCAATCACACTCCCACCCCCAATCACACTCCCATCATCAATCACACTCCCATCATCAATCACACTCCCATCATCAATCACACTCCCACCCCCAATCACACTACCATCATCAATCACACTACCATCATAAATCATACTACCATCATCAATCACACTCCCATCATCAATCACACTCCCACCCACAATCACACTCCCACCCCCAATCACACTCCCACCCCCAATCACACTACCATCATCAATCACACTGCCACGCCCAATCAAACTACCACCCCCAATCACACGACCACCCCCAATCACACTACCACCCCCAATCACACTACCATCACCAATCACACGACCACCCCCAATCACACTACCACCCCCAATCACACTACCACCCCCAATCACACTACCATCCCCAATCACACTACCATCCCCAATCACACTCCGATCCCCAATCGCTCTCCGATCCCCAATTGCACTACCATCTTCAATCACACTCCCACCCCCAATCACACTACCATCAATCACACTACCATCATCAATCACACTACCATCCCCAATCCCACTACCATCCCCAATCACACTACCACCCCCAATCACACGACCACCCACAATCACACGACCACCCACAATCACACTACCACCCCCAATCACACCGCCACCCCCAATCACACTACCATCATCAATCACACTACCACCCCCAATTACACTACCATCATCAATCACACTACCATCATCAATCACACTACCATCCAGAATCTGACTACCACCCCCAATCACACTTCCACCCCCAATCACACTACCATCATCAATCACACTACCACCCCCAATTACACTACCATCATCAATCACACTACCATCATCAATCACACTACCATCCAGAATCCGACTACCACCCCCAATCACACTTCCACCCACAATCACACGACCATCCGCAATCACAATACCATCATCAATCACACTACCACCCCCAATCACACTACCACCCCCAATCACACTACCACCCCCAATTGCACTACCATCATCAATCACACTACCATCATCAATCACACTACCATCCACAATCAGACTACCATCATCAATCACACTACCATTATCAATCAGACAACCACACCCAATCACAGTTCCACCCACAATCACACGACCATCAACAATCACACGACCACCCCCAATCACACTACCATCATCAATCACACTACCATCATCAATCAGACGACCACCCCCAATCACACTACCATCATCAATCACACTACCATCATCAATCACACTACCATCATCAATCAGACGACCACCCCAAATCACACTACCATCATCAATCACACGACCACCCCCAATAACACTACCATCATCAATCACACTAACATCATCAATCACACTACCATCATCAATCAGACGACCACCCCCAATCACACTACCATCATCAATCACACTACCATCATCAATCAGACGACCACCCCCAATCACACTACCATCATCAATCACACTACCATCATCAATCAGACGACCACCCCCAATCACACTACCATCATCAATCACACTACCATCATCAATCACACTACAACCCCCAATCACACTCCCATCATCAATCACACTCCCACCCCCAATCACACTACCATCATCAATCACACTACCATCATCAATCACAATACCATCCCCAATCACACTCCCATCATCAATCTCACTACCATCCCCAATCACACTCCCACCCCCAATCACACTTCCACCCCCAATCACACTACCATCATCAATCACAGAACCATCCCCAAACACACTACCATCATCAATCACACTGCCACCCCCAATCAAACTACCACCCCCAATCACACGACCACCGCCAATCACACTACCACCCCCAATCACACTACCATCACCAATCACACTACCACCCCCAATCACACTACCATCCCCAATAACACTCCGATCCCCAATCCCACTACCATCATCAATCACACTACCATCATCAATCACACTGCCATCATCAATCACACTACCATCCCCAATCACACGACCACCCCCAATCACACTACCACCCCGAATCACACTACCACCCCCAATCACACTACCACCCCCAATCACACGACCACCCACAATCACACTACCACCCCCAATCACACTACCACCCCCAATCACACTACCATCACCAATCACACTACCACCCCCAATTACACTACCATCATCAATCACACTACCATCATCAATCACACTACCATCCACAATCAGACTACCATCATGAATCACACTACCATTATCAATCAGACAACCACCCCCAATCACACTTCCACCCACAATCACACGACCATCATCAATCACACGACCACCCCCAATCACACTACCACACCCAATCACACCACCATTATCAATCAGACAACCACCCCCAATCACACTTCCACCCACAATCACACGACCATCATCAATCACACTACCACCCCCAAACACACTACCATCATCAATCACACTGCCATCCCCAATCACATTACCGCCCCCAATCACACTACCATCATCAATCACACCAACATCCCCAAACACACTCCCACCACCAATTAGACGACCATCATCAATCACACTCCCACCCCCAATCACACCACCATCATCAATCACACTTCTACCCTCAATCACACTACCATCATCAATCACACTACCATCATCAATCACACTACCATCCCCAATCACACTCCCGTCATCAATCTCACTACCATCCCCAATCACACTCCCACCCCCAATCACACTCCCACCCCCAATCACACTACCATCATCAATCAAACTCCCACCCCCAATCACAATCCCATCATCAATCACACTCCCATCCCCAATCACACTCCCACCCCCAATCACACTCCCACCCCCAATCACACTCCCACCCCCAATCACACTACCATCATCAATCACACTACCATCCCCAATCACAGTCCCATCATCGATCTCACTACCATCCCCAATCACACTCCCACCCCCAAACTCACTCCCACCCCCAATCACACTACCATCCCCAATCACACTCCCGTCATCAATCACACTCCCACCCCCAATCACACTCCCACCCCCAATCACACTACCATCATCAATCACACTACCATCCACAATCACACTACCATCCACAATCACACTCCCATCATCGATCTCACTACCATCCCCAATCACACTCCCACCCCCAATCAAACTCCCACCCCCAATCACACTACCATCCCCAATCACACTCCCATCATCAATCACACTCCCATCATCAATCACACTCCCACCCCCAATCACACTCCCACCCCCAATCACACTACCATCATCAATCACACTACCATCCACAATCACACTCCCATCATCGATCTCACTACCATCATCAATCACACTCCCACACCCAATCACACTACCATCCCCAATCACACTCCCATCATCAATCACACTCCCATCATCAATCACACTCCCACCCCCAATCACACTCCCACCCCCAATCACACTCCCACCCCCAATCACACTACCATCATCAATCACACTCCCACCCCCAATCACACTACAATCATCAATCACACTCCCACCCCCAATCACACTACCATCATCAATCAAACAACCACCCCCAATCACACTACCACCCCCAATCACACTACCATCCCCAATCACACTCCCATCATCAGTCACACTCCCACCCCCAATCACACTCCCACCCCCAATCACACTCCCACCCCCAATCACACTACCATCATCAATCACACTCCCACCCCCAATCACACTACCATCATCAATCACACTCCCACCCCCAATCACACGACCACCCACAATCACACTACCACCCCCAATCACACTACCACCCCCAATCACACTATCACCCCCAATCACACTACCATCACCAATCACACTAGCACCCCCAATTACACTACCATCATCAATCACACTACCATCATCAATCACACTACCATCCACAATCAGACTATCATCATGAATCACACTACCATTATCAATCAGACAACCACCCCCAATCACACTTCCACCCACAATCACACGACCATCATCAATCACACGACCACCCCCAATCACACTACCACACCCAATCACACCACCATTATCAATCAGACAACCACCCCCAATCACACTTCCACCCACAATCACACGACCATCATCAATCACACTACCACCCCCAAACACACTACCATCATCAATCACACTGCCATCCCCAATCACATTACCGCCCCCAATCACACTACCATCATCAATCACACTAACATCCCCAAACACACTCCCACCACCAATTAGACGACCATCATCAATCACACTCCCACCCCCAATCACACTACCATCATCAATCACACTACCACCCTCAATCACACTACTACCCTCAATCACACTACCATCATCAATCACACTACCATCATCAATCACACTACCATCCCCAATCACACTCCCATCATCAATCTCACTACCATCCCCAATCACACTCCCACCCCCAATCACACTCCCACCCCCAATCACACTACCATCATCAATCAAACTCCCACCCCCAATCACACTCCCATCATCAATCACACTCCCATCCCCAATCACACTCCCATCATCAATCACACTCCCATCATCAATCACACTCCCACCCCCAATCACACTCCCACCCCCAATCACACTACCATCATCAATCACACTCCCATCATCAATCACACTCCCACCCCCAATCACACTACCATCCCCAATCACACTCCCATCATCAATCATACTCCCACCCCCAATCACACTCCCACCCCCAATCACACTACCATCATCAATCACACTACCATCCACAATCACACTCCCATCATCGATCTCACTACCATCCCCAATCACACTCCCACCCCCAATCAAACTCCCACCCCCAATCACACTACCATCCCCAATCACACTCCCATCATCAATCACACTCCCATCATCAATCACACTCCCATCATCAATCACACTCCCACCCCCAATCACACAACCATCATCAATCACACTACCATCCACAATCACACTCCCATCATCGATCTCACTACCATCATCAATCACACTCCCACCCCCAAACACACTCCCACCCCCAATCACACTACCATCATCAATCACACTCCCACCCCCAATCACACTACCATCATCAATCACACTCCCACCCCCAATCACACTACCATCATCAATCAAACTACCACCCCCAATCACACGACCACCCCCAATCACACTACCACCCCCAATCACACTACCATCCCCAATCACCTGACCACCCACAATCACACTACCACCCCCAATCACACTACCACCCCCAATCACACTACCATCACCAATCACACTACCTCCCTCAATCACACGACCATCATCAATCACACTACCATCATCAATCACACTACCACCCCCAATTACACTACCATCATCAATCACACTACCATCATCAATCACACTACCATCATCAATCACACTACCACCCCCAATCACACTACCATCATCAATCACACGACCATCATCAATCACACTACCACCCCCAATCACCTGACCACCCCCAATCACACTACCACCCCCAATCACACTCCCATCACCAATCACACGACCACCCCCAATCACACGACCACCCCCAATCACACTACCACCCCCAATCACACGACCACCCCCAATCACACGACCACCCCCAATCACACTACCACCCCCAATCACACTACCATCCCCAATCACCTGACCACCCACAATCACACTACCACCGCCAATCACAATACCAACCACTATCACACTACCATCGCCAATCACACAACCATCGCCAATCACACTTCCATCCCCAATCACACTTCCATCCCCAATCACACTTCCATCCCCAATCACACTTCCATCCCCAATCACACTTCCATCCTCAATCACACTACAAACCCCAATCACACTACAAACCCCAATCACACTACAAACCCCAATCACACTTCCATCCCCAAACACACTTCCATCGCCAATCACACTGCCACCCCCAATCACATTACCATCCCCATTCACTCTACCACACCCAATTAACTACCACCCCCAATCACACTAACACCCCCAATCAAACTACCACCCGCAATCACACTACCACCCCCAATCACACTACCATCATCAATCACAATACCACCCCCAATCGCACTACCATCCCCTATCACACTACCTCCCCCAATCAAAGTACCACGCCCAATCACACTACCACCCCCAATCACACTACCATCCCCAATCACACTACCATCCCCAAACACACAACAACCCCCAATCACACAACCACCCCCAATCACACTACCACCCCCACTCACACTACCAGTCCCAATTACACTACCACCCCCAATCACACTACTATCATCAATCACACTACCATCATCAAACACACTACCACCCACAATCACACTACCATCCCCAATCACACTTCCATCCCCAATCTCACTTCCATCCCCAATCACACTATCATCCCCAATCACATTACCATCCCCAATCTCACTTCCATCCCCAATCACACTACAATCTCTAATCACACTACCACCCCCAATCACATTATCACCCCAATCACACTACCACCCCCAATCACACTACCATCCCCAAACACACTACCACCCCCAATCACAGTACCACCCCCAATCACACTACCATCCCCAATCACACTTCCATCCCCAATCACACTTCCATCCCCAATCACACTTCCATCCCCAATCACATTAGCATCCCCAATCACACTACCATCCCCAATCACACTTCCATCCCAAATCACACTACCATCCCCAATCACATTATCATCCCCAATCACACTACCATCCCCAATCACACTACCATCCCCAATCACACTTCCATCCCCAATCACACTACCACCCCTGATCACATTATCACCCCCAATCATACTACCATCCCCAATCACACGACCACCCCAATCACAGTACCATCATCAATCACACAACCACCCCCAATCACATTACCATCCCCAATCACACTGCCTCCCCAAATCACACTACCACCCCCAATCACACTACCATCATCAATCACACTACCCCCCCAATAACACTACCATCCCGAATCACACCACCACCCCCAATCACGCGATCATCAATCACACGACCATCGTGAATCACACTTCCACCCCTAATCACATTATCACCCCCAATCACACGACCATCATCAATCACACTACCATCATCAATCACACTACCACCCACAATCACACTGCCACCCCAATCACACTACAATCATCCATCACACGACCACCCACAATCACACGACCATCCCAAATCACACTTCCATCCCCAATCACGTTACCATCCCCAATCACACTAACATCACCAATCACACTTCGATCCCCAATCACACTTCCATCCCCAATCACACTTCCATCCCCAATCAAGTTACCATCCCCAATCACACTTCCATCCCCAATCACACTTCCATCCCCAATCACACTTCCATCCCCAATCACACTTCCATCCACAATCACACTACCCACCCCAATCACACTGCCCACCCCAATCACACTACCATCATCAATCACACTACCATCCCCAATCACATTAACATCCCCAATCACACTACAATCATCAATCACACTACCATCATCAATCACACTACCACCCACAATCACACTACCATCCACAATCACACTACCATCATCAATCACACCACCACACCCAATCACACTACCATCATCAATCACACTACCATCCCCAATCACAGTACCATCCCTAATCAGACTACCACCCCCAATCACATTATCACCCCCAATCACACGACCACCCCCAATCACACTACCACCCCCAATCACTCTACCATCCCCAAACACACTACCACCCCCAATCATATTATCTCCCCAATCACACTACCATCCCCAATCACACTTCCATCCCCAATCACACTTCCATCCCCAATCACACTTCCATCCCCAATCACATTACCATCCCCAATCACACTACCATCCCCAATCACACAACCATCCCCAATCACACAACCATCTCCAATCACACTACCATCCCCAATCACACTTCCATCCCCAATCACACTATCATCCCTCATCACATTATCATCCCCAATCACACTACCATCCCCAATCATACTTCCACCCCCAATCACACGACCATCATCAATCTCACTACCATCCCCAATCACTCTACCACCCCCAATCACATGATCACCCCCAATCACACTACCACCCCCAATCACACTACCCCCCCCAATCACAGTACCATCCCAAATCACACTTCCATCCCCAATCACGTTAACATCCCCAATCACACGACCATCCCCAATCACACTTCCATCCCCAATCACAGTTCCATCCCCAATCAACCACCACCCCCAATCACACTTCCACCCCCAATCACATTACCATACCCAATCACACTACCACCCCCAATCACACTACCATCCCCAACCACACTACCATCCCCAATCACACTACAATCCGCAATCAAACTTCCATCCCCAATCACACGACCATCCCCAATCACACGACCATCCCCAATCACACGACCATCCCCAATCACACTTCCATCCCCAATCACACTTCCATCCCCAATCACTCTCCCACCCCCAATCACATTATCACCCCCAATCACACTACCACCCCAATCACACTACCACCCCCAATCACACTACCACCCCCAATCACACTACCATCATCAGTCACACTACCTCCCCCAGTCACACTACCATCATCACTCACACTACCACCCCAATCACTTTATCACCCCCAATCACACTACCACCCCCAATCACATGATCACCCCAATCACACTTCGATCCCCAATCACACTGCCACCCTCTATCACACTACCACCGCCAATCACAATACCAACCACAATCACACTACCATCGCCAATCACACAACCATCCCCAATCACACTTCCATCCCCAATCACACTTCCATCCCCAATCACACTTCCATCCCCAATCACACTACAAACCCCAATCACACTTCCATCCCCAAACACACTTCCATCGCCAATCACACTGCCACCCCCAATCACATTACCATCCCCATTCACTCTACCACACCCAATTAACTACCACCCCCAATCACACTAACACCCCCAATCAAACTACCACCCGCAATCACACTACCACCCCCAATCACACTACCATCATCAATCACAATACCACCCCCAATCGCACTACCATCCCCTATCACACTACCTCCCCCAATCACAGTACCACGCCCAATCACACTACCACCCCCAATCACACTACCATCCCCAATCACACTACCATCCCCAATCACACAACCACCCCCAATCACACAACCACCCCCAATCACACTACCACCCCCAATCACACTATCACTCCCAATTACACTAGCACCCCCAATCACACTACTATCATCAATCACACTACCATCATCAAACACACTACCACCCACAATCACACTACCATCCCCAATCACACTTCCATCCCCAATCTCACTTCCATCCCCAATCTCACTTCCATCCCCAATCACACTATCATCCCCAATCACATTACCATCCCCAATCTCACTTCCATCCCCAATCACACTACCATCCCTAATCACACTACCACCCCAATCACATTATCACCCCAATCACACTACCACCCCCAATCACAGTACCACCCCCAATCACAGTACCACCCCCAATCACACTACCATCCCCAAACACACTACCATCCCCAAACACATTATCACCCCCAAACACATTATCACCCCAATCACACTACCACCCCCAATCACAGTACCACCCCCAATCACACTACCATCCCCAATCACACTACCATCCCCAATCACACTACCATCCCCAATCACACTTCCATCCCCAATCACACTTCCATCCCCAATCACATTAGCATCCCCAATCACATTAGCATCCCCAATCACACTACCATCCCCAATCACACTTCCATCCCCAATCACACTACCATCCCCAATCACATTATCATCCCCAATCACACTACTATCCCCAATCACACTTCCATCCCCAATCACACTACCACCCCTGATCACATTATCACCCCCAATCATACTACCACCCCCAATCACACTACAACCGCCAATCACACTATCACCCCAATCACACTACCATCATCAATCACACTTCCTCCCCCAATCACACGACCATCATCAATCACACTACCATCCCCAATCACTCTACCACCCCCAATCACGTTATCACCCCCAATCACACTACCACCCCCAATCACACTACCATCCCCAAACACACTGCCATCCCCAATCACACTGCCACCCCCTACCACGCTACCACCGCCAATCACAATACCAACCACAATCACACAACCATCCCCAATCACACTTCCATCCCCAACCACACTACCAACCCCAATCACTCTACCACCCCCAATCACACTACCAAACCCAATCACACTATCAAACCCAATCGCACTTCCATCCCCAAACACACTTCCATCGCCAATCACACTACCACCTCCAATCACACTACAACCCCCAATCCGCTACCACCCCCAATCACACTACCACCCCCAATCACACAACCACCAACAATCACATACCACACCCAATTACACTACCACCCCCAATCACACTACCATCATCAATCACACTACCATCCCAAATCACACTTCCATCCCCAATCACGTTAACATCCCCAATCACACTTCCATCCCCAATCACACTACCACCCCCAATCACACTACCATCCCCAATCACACTGCCATCATCAACCACACTACCATCCCCAATCACACTACAATCCGCAATCACACTACAATCCGCAATCACACTTCCATCCCCAATCACACTTCCATCCCCAATCACACTACCATCTCCAATCACACGACCATCCCCAATCACACTTCCATCCCCAATCACACTTCCATCCCCAATCACACTTCCATCCCCAATCACACTTCCATCCCAATCACACTTCCATCCCAATCACACTCCCACCCCCAATCACATTATCACCCCCAATCAAACTACCACCCCAATCACACTACCACCCCCAATCACACGACCACCCCCAATCACACTACCATCATCAGTCACACTACCTCCCCCAGTCACACTATCATCATCAATCACACTACCACCCCAATCACATTATCACCCCCAATCACACTACCACCCCCAATCACATGATCACCCCAATCACACTTCGATCCCCAATCACACTGCCACCCTCTATCACACTACCACCGCCAATCACAATACCAACCACAATCACACTTCCATCCCCAATCACACTTCCATCCCCAATCACACTTCCATCCCCAATCACGTTAACATCCCCAATCACATTAACATCACCAATCACACTAACATCACCAATCACACTAACATCACCAATCACACTTCCATCCCCAATCACACTACCCACCCCAATTACACTACCATCATCAATCACACTACCATCCCCAATCACATTAACATCCCCAATCACACTACAATCATCAATCACACTGCCATCATCAATCACACTACCACCCACAATCACACGACCATCCACAAACACACTACCATCATCAATCACACCACCACACCCAATCACACTCCCATCATCAATCACACTACCATCCCCAATCACACTACCATCCCCAATCACATTATCACCCCCAATCACACTACCACCCCCAATCACACTACCACCCCAATCACACTACCATCCCCAAACACACTACCACCCCCAATCATATTATCACCCCAATCACACTACCATCCCCAATCACACTACCATCCCCAATCACACTTCCATCCCCAATCACATTACCATCCCCAATCACACTACCATCCCCAATCACACTACCATCCCCAATCACACTTCCATCCCCAATCACACTTCCATCCCCAATCACACTACCATCCCCAATCACATTATCATCCCCAATCACACTACCATCCCCAATCACACTGCCATCCCCAATCACACTACCATCCCCAATCACACTTCCATGCCCAAACACACTACCACCCCCGATCACATTATCACCCCCAATCACACTACCACCCCTAATCACACTACAACCGCCAATCACACTATCACCCCAATCACACTACCATCATCAATCACACTACCATCCCCAATCACTCTACCACCCCCAATCACATTATCACCCCCAATCACACTACCACCCCCAATCACACTACCATCCCCAAACACACTACCATCCCCAAACACACTACCATCCCCAATCACACTGCCATCCCCAATCACACTGCCACCCCCTATCACGCTACCACCGCCAATCACAATACCAACCACAATCACACAACCATCCCCAATCACACTTCCATCCCCAATCACACTACCAACCCCAATCACACTACCACCCCCAATCACACTACCACCCCCAATCACACTTCCATCCCCAATCACACTACCAACCCCTTTCACACTTCCATCCCCAATCACACTACCAACCCCAATCACACTACCACCCCGAAGCACACTACCATCCCCAATCACACGACCACCCCAATCACAGTACCATCATCAATCACACAACCAACCCCAATCACACTACCATCCCCAATCACACGACCACCCCCAATCACACTGCCATCATCAATCACACTACCCCCCAATAACACTACCACCCCCAATCACACTACCATCCCGAATCACATTTTCACCCCCAATCACACTACCACCCCCAATCACACTACAACCGCCAATCACACTATCAACCCAATCACACTACCATCATCAATCTCACTTCCACCCCCAATCACACGACCATCCCCAATCACACGACCACCCCAATCACAGTACCATCATCAATCACAGTACCATCATCAATCACACTTCCATCCCCAATCACACTACCATCATCAACCACACTACAATCCCCAATCACACTACCATCCCCAATCACACTACCATCCCCAATCACACTTCCATCCCCAATCACACTTCCATCCCCAATCACACTGCCACCCCCGATCACATTATCACCCCCAATCACACTACCATCCCCAATCACACTTCCATCCCCAATCACACTTCCATCCCCAATCACACTGCCACCCCCGATCACATTATCACCCCCAATCACACTACCACCCCCAATCACACTACAACCGCCAATCACACTATCACCCCAATCACACTACCATCATAAATCAGACTTCCACCCCCAATCACACGACCATCATCAATCACACTACCATCCCCAAACACACTGCCATCCCCAATCACACTGCCACCCCCTATCACGCTACCACCACCAATCACAATACCAACGACAATCACACAACCATCCCCAATCACACTTCCATCCCCAATCACAATACCAACCCCAATCACACTACCACCCCCAATCACACTACCACCCCCAATCACACTACCAAACCCAATCACATTACCAAACCCAATCGCACTTCCATCCCCAAACACACTTCCATCGCCAATCACACTACCACCTCCAATCACACTACCACCGCCAATCACACTACAACCCCCAATCCGCTACCACCCCCAATCACACTTGCACCCCCAAGCACACTACCATCATCAATCACACTACCACACCCAATCGCACTACCATCCCCTATCACACTACCACCCTCAATCACACTAACACCCCCAATCACACTACCACCCCCAATCACACAACCACCAACAATCACAATACCACACCCAATTACACTACCACCCCCAATCACACTACCATCATCAATCACACTACCATCCCCAATCACACTTCCATCCCCAATCACACTTCCATCCCCAATCACACTTCCATCCCCAATCACACTACCACCCCCAATCAACCACCACCCCCAATCAACCACCACCCCCAATCACACTGCCATCTTCAACCACACTGCCACCCCCAATCACACTTCCATCCCCAATCACACTACCATCCCCAATCACACGACCATCCCCAATCACACTTCCATCCCCAATCACACTTCCATCCCCAATCACACTACCACCCCAATCACACTACAAACCCCAATCACACTACAAACCCCAATCACACTACAAACCCCAATCACACTTCCATCCCCAAACACACTTCCATCGCCAATCACACTGCCACCCCCAATCACATTACCATCCCTATTCACTCTACCACACCCAATCAACTACCACCCCCAATCACACTAACACCCCCAATCAAACTACCACCCCCAATCACACGACCACCCCCAATCACACTACCACCCCCAATCACACTACCATCATCAATCACAATACCACCCCCAATCGCACTACCACCCCCAATCACACTACCAACCCCAATCACACTACCATCCCAATCACACTACCATCCCCAAACACACAACCACCCCCAATCACACTACCACCCCCAATCACACTACCACCCCCAATCACACTACCACTCCCAATTACACTACCACCCCCAATCACACTACTATCATCAATCACACTACCATCATCAAACACACTACCACCCACAATCACACTACCATCCCCAATCACACTTCCATCCCCAATCACACTTCCATCCCCAATCACACTTCCATCCCCAATCACACTTCCATCCCCAATCACAGTACCATCCCCAATCACGCTTCAATCCCCAATCACACTTCGATCCCCAATCACATTACCATTCCCAATCACACTACCATCCCCAATCACACTACCATCCCCAATCACACTACCATCCCCAATCACATTATCACCCCAATCACACTACCACCCCAATCACACTACCACCCCCAATCACACTACCACCCCCAATCACATTACCATCATCAGTCACATTACCTCCCCCAGTCACACTACCATCATCAATCACACTACCACCCCAATCACATTACCATCCCCAATCACACTACCATCATCAATCACACTTCCAGCCCCAATCACAGTACCATCCCCAATCACACTTGCAGCCCCAATCACATTACCATTCCCAATCACACTACCATCCCCAATCACACTACCATTCCCAATCACACTACCATCCCTAATCACACTACCATCCCCAATCACATTTCCATCCCCAATCACATTACCATCCCCAATCACACTACCATCCCCAATCACACTTCCATCCCCAATCACACTACCATCCCCAATCACACTACCATCCCCAATCACACTACCACCCCCATCACACTACCTCCCCCAATCACACTACCTCCCCCAATCACACTACCATCATCAATCACACTACCACCCCCAATCACACTACCACACCCAATCACACGAACACCCCCATCACACTACCATCCCCAATCACACTACCATCCCCAATCACACTTCCATCCCCAATCACACTACCATCCCCAATCACACTACCACCCCCATCACACTACCTCCCCCAATCACACTACCACCCCCAATCACACTACCATCATCAATCACACTACCACCCCCAATCACACTACCACCCCCAATCACATTAACACCCCCAATCACACTAACACCCCCTATCGCACTTCCATCCCCAATCACACTACCATCCCCAATCACACTACCACCCCCAATCACACGACCACCCCCAATCACACTTCCAACCCCAATCACACTGACACCCACTATCAGACTACCATCCCCAATCACACTTCCATCCCCAATCACACTACCACCCCCAATCACATTACCATCATCAATCAGACTACGACCCCCAATCACATTATCACCCCCAATCACACTACCATCATCAATCACACTCGCACCCCCAATCACATTATCACCCCTAATCACACTACCACCACCAATCACATTATCACCCCCAATCACACTACCATCCCCAATCACACTTCCATCCCAAATCACACTTCCATCCCCAATCACACTAACACCCTAAATCACATTACCATCCCCATTCACACTACCACCCCCAATCAACTACATCCCCCAATCACAATAACACCCCCAATCACACTGACACCACAAATCACACTACCACCCCCAATCACACTACCATCATCAATCACACTACCCCTCCAATAACACTACCATCCCGAATCACACCACCACCCCCAATCACGTGATCATCAATCACACGACCATCGCCAATCACACTTCCACCCCTAATCACATTATCACCCCCAATCACACGACCACCATCAATCACACTACCATCATCAATCACACGACCATCATCAATCACACTACCACCCACAATCACACTGCCACCCCAATCAGACTACCATCATCCATCACTCGACCACCCACAATCACACGACCATCCCAAATCACACTTCCATCCCCAATCACACTTCCATCCCCAATCACGTTACCATCCCCAATCACACTAACATCACCAATCACACTTCGATCCCCAATCACACTTCCATCCCCAATCACACTTCCATCCCCAATCACACTTCCATCCCCAATCACGTTACCATCCCCAATCACACTAACATCACCAAACAAACCTCCATCCCCAATCACACTTCCATCCCCAATCACACTACCCACCCCAATCACACTACCATCATCAATCACACTACCATCCCCAATCACATTAACATACCCAATCACACTACAATCATCAATCACACTACCATCATCAATCACACTACCACCCACAATCACACTACCATCCACAATCACACTACCATCATCAATCACACCACCACACCCAATCACACTCCCATCATCAATCACACTACCATCCCCAATCACACTACCATCCCTAATCACACTACCACCCCCAATCACATTATCACCCCCAATCACACTACCACCCCCAATCACACTACCACCCCCAATCACACTACCATCCCCAAACACACTACCACCTCCAATCATATTATCATCCCAATCACACTACCATCCCCAATCACACTACCATCCCCAATCACATTACCATCCCCAATCACACTTCCATCCCCAATCACATTACCATCCCCAATCACACTACCATCCCCAATCACACTACCATCCCCAATCACATTACCATCCCCAATCACATTACCATCCCCAATCACACTTCCATCCACAATCACACTACCATCCCCAATCACACTACCACCCCCCATCACACTACCACCCCCAATCACACTACCACCCCCAATCACACTACCACCCCGAATCACACTAGCATCATCAATCACACTACCACCCCCAATCACACAACCACCCCCAATCACACTACCATCCCCAAACACACTACCACCCCCAATCATATTATCACCCCAATCACACTACCATCCCCAATCACACTACCATCCCCAATCACACTTCCATCCCCAATCACATTACCATCCCCAATCAAACTACCATCCCCAATCACACTACCATCCCCAATCACACTACCATCCCCAATCACACTACCACCCCCGATCACATTATCACCCCCAATCACACTACCACCCCTAATCACACTACAACCGGCAATCACACTATCACCCCAATCACACTACCATCATCAATCACTCTTCCACCCCCAATCACACGACCATCATCAATCACACTACCATCCCCAATCACTCTACCACCCCCAATCACATTATCACCCCCAATCACACTACCACCCCCAATCACACTACCATCCCCAAACACACTGCCATCCCCAATCACACTGCCACCCCCTATCACGCTACCACCGCCAATCACAATACCAACTACAATCACACAACCATCCCCAATCACACTTCCATCCCCAATCACACTACCAACCCCAATCACCCTACCACCCCCAATCACCCTACCACCCCCAATCACACTTCCATCCCCAATCACACTACCAACCCCAATTACACTTCCATCCCCAATCACACTACCAACCCCAATCACACTACCACCCCCAATCACACTACCATCCCCAATCACACGACCACCCCAATCACAGTACCATCATCAATCACACAACCAACCCCAATCACACGACCATCCCCAATCACACGACCACCCCCAATCACACTACCATCATCAATCACACTACCCCCCCAATAACACTACCAACCCCAATCACACTACCATCCCGAATCACATTATCACCCCCAATCACACTACCACCCCCAATCACACTACAACCGCCAATCACACTATCAACCCAATCACACTACCATCATCAATCACACTTCCACCCCCAATCACACGACCATCCCCAATCACACGACCACCCCAATCACAGTACCATCATCAATCACACTTCCATCCCCAATCACACTACCATCATCAACCACACTACCATCCCCAATCACACTACCATCCCCAATCACACTACCATCCACAATCACACTACCATCCCCAATCACACTTCCATCCCCAATCACACTGCCACCCCCGATCACATTATCACCCCCAATCACACTACCACCCCCAATCACACTACAACCGCCAATCACACTATCACCCCAATCACACCACCATCATGAATCACACTTCCACCCCCAATCACACGACCATCATCAATCACACTACCATCCCCAATCACTCTACCACCCCCAATCACATTATCACCCCCAATCACACTACCACCCCCAATCACACTACCATCCCCAAACACACTGCCATCCCCAATCACACTGCCACCCCCTATCACGCTAACACCGCCAATCACAATACCAACCACAATGACACAACCATCCCCAATCACACTTCCATCCCCAATCACACTGCCAACCCCAATCACACTACCACCCCCAATCACACTACCAAACCCAATCACACGACCAAACCCATTCACACTTCCATCCCCAAACACACTTCCATCGCCAATCACACTACCACCTCCAATCACACTACCACCCCCAATCACACTACAACCCCCAATCCGCTACCACGCCCAATCACACTTGCACCCCCAAGCACACTACCATCATCATTCACACTACCACACCCAATCGCACTACCATCCCCTATCACACTACCTCCCCCAATCACACTAACACCCCCAATCACACTACCACCCCCAATCACACAACCACCAACAATCACACTGCCATCCCAAATCACACTTCCATCCCCAATCACGTTAACATCCCCAATCACACGACCATCCCCAATCACACTTCCATCCCCAATCACACTTCCACCCCCAATCACATTACCATCCCCAATCACACTACCACACCCAATCAACCACCACCCCCAATCACACTTCCACCCTCAATCACATTACCATACCCAATCACACTACCACCCCCAATCACACTACCGTCCCCAATCACACTGCCATCATCAACCACACTACCATCCCCAATCACACTACAATCCGCAATCACACTACAATCCGCAATCACACTTCCATCCCCAATCACACTACCATCCCCAGTCACACTTCCATCCCCAATCACACTTCCATCCCCAATCACACTCCCACCCCCAATCACATTATCACCCCCAATCACACTACCACCCCAATCACACTACCACCCCCAATCACACTACCACCCCCAATCACACTACCATCATCAGTCACACTACCTCCCCCAGTCACACTACCATCATCAATCACACTACCACCCCAATCACATTATCACCCCCAATCACACTACCACCCCCAATCACATGATCACCCCAATCACACTTCAATCCCCAATCACACTGCCACCCTCTATCACACTACCACCGCCAATCCCAATACCAACCACAATCACACTACCATCGCCAATCACACAACCATCGCCAATCACACTTCCATCCCCAATCACACTTCCATCCCCAATCACACTTCCATCCCCAATCACACTACAAACCCCAATCACACTACAAACCCCAATCACACTTCCATCCCCAAACACACTTCCATCGCCAATCACACTGCCACCCCCAATCACATTACCATCCCCATTCACTCTACCACACCCAATTAACTACCACCCCCAATTACACTAACACCCCCAATCAAACTACCACCCCCAATCACACTACCACCCCGAATCACACTACCACCCCCAATCACACTACCACCCCCAATCACAATACCACCCCCAATCGCACTACCACCCCCAATCACACTACCACCCCCAATCACACTACCACTCCCAATTACACTACCACCCCCAATCACAGTACTATCATCAATCACACTACCATCATCAAACACACTACCACCCACAATCACACTACCATCCCCAATCACACTATCATCCCCAATCACAGTACCATCCCCAATCACATTACCATCCCCAATCACACTACCATCATCAATCACACTACCATCATCAATCACACTTCCATCCCCAATCACACTACCATCCCTAATCACACTACCACCCCCAATCACATTATCACCCCCAATCACACGACCACCCCCAATCACACTACCACCCCCAATCACACTACCATCCCCAAACACACTACCACCCCCAATCATATTATCACCGCAATCACACTACCATCCCCAATCACACTACCATCCCCAATCACACTTCCATCCCCAATCACACTTCCATCCCCAATCACACTACCACCCCCAATCAACTACATCCCCCAATCACAATACCACCCGCAATCACACTGCCACCCCCAATCACACTACCACCCCCAATCACATTACCATCATCAATCAGACTACCACCCCCAATCACACTACCATCCCCAATCACACGACCACCCCAATCACACTACCATCCCCAATCACACGACCACCCCCAATCACACTACCACCCCCAATCACACTACCATCCCCAATCACACGACCACCCCAATCACAGTACCATCATCAATCACACAACCAACCCCAATCACACGACCATCCCCAATCACACGACCACCCCCAATCACACTACCATCATCAATCACACTACCCCCCCAATAACACTACCAACCTCAATCACACTACCATCCCGAATCACATTATCACCCCCAATCACACTACCACCCCCAATCACACTACAACCGCCAATCACACTATCAACCCAATCACACTACCATCATCAATCACACTTCCACCCCCAATCACACGACCATCCCCAATCACACGACCACCCCAATCACAGTACCATCATCAATCACACTTCCATCCTCAATCACACTACCATCATCAACCACACTACCATCCCCAATCACACTACCATCCCCAATCACACTACCATCCACAATCACACTACCATCCCCAATCACACTTCCATCCCCAATCACACTGCCACCCCCGATCACATTATCACCCCCAATCACACTACCACCCCCAATCACACTACAACCGCCAATCACACTATCACCCCAATCAAACCACCATCATGAATCACACTTCCACCCCCAATCCCACGACCATCATCAATCACACTACCATCCCCAATCACTCTACCACCCCCAATCACATTATCACCCCCAATCACACTACCACCCCCAATCACACTACCATCCCCAAACACACTGCCATCCCCAATCACACTGCCACCCCCTATCACGCTACCACCCCCAATCACAATACCAACCACAATGACACAACCATCCCCAATCACACTTCCATCCCCAATCACACTGCCAACCCCAATCACACTACCACCCCCAATCACACTACCAAACCCAATCACACGACCAAACCCATTCGCACTTCCATCCCCAAACACACTTCCATCGCCAATCACACTACCACCTCCAATCACACTACCACCCCCAATCACACTACAACCCCCAATCCGCTACCACCCCCAATCACACTTGCACCCCCAAGCACACTACCATCATCAATCACACTACCACACCCAATCGCACTACCATCCCCTATCACACTACCTCCCCCAATCACACTAACACCCCCAATCACACTACCACCCCCAATCACACAACCACCAACAATCACACTACCATCCCAAATCACACTTCCATCCCCAATCACGTTAACATCCCCAATCACACGACCATCCCCAATCACACTTCCATCCCCAATCACACTTCCACCCCCAATCACATTACCATCCCCAATCACACTACCACACCCAATCAACCACCACCCCCAATCACACTTCCACCCTCAATCACATTACCATACCCAATCACACTACCACCCCCAATCACACTACCGTCCCCAATCACACTGCCATCATCAACCACACTACCATCCCCAATCACACTACAATCCGCAATCACACTACAATCCGCAATCACACTTCCATCCCCAGTCACACTACCATCCCCAGTCACACTTCCATCCCCAATCACACTTCCATCCCCAATCACACTCCCACCCCCAATCACATTATCACCCCCAATCACACTACCACCCCAATCACACTACCACCCCCAATCACACTACCACCCCCAATCACACTACCATCATCAGTCACACTACCTCCCCCAGTCACACTACCATCATCAATCACACTACCACCCCAATCACATTATCACCCCCAATCACACTACCACCCCCAATCACACGACCACCCCCAATCACAATACCACCCCCAATCGCACTACCACCCCCAATCACACTACCACCCCCAATCACACTACCACTCCCAATTACACTACCACCCCCAATCACAGTACTATCATCAATCACACTACCATCATCAAACACACTACCACCCACAATCACACTACCATCCCCAATCACACTATCATCCCCAATCACAGTACCATCCCCAATCACATTACCATCCCCAATCACACTACCATCATCAATCACACTACCATCATCAATCACACTTCCATCCCCAATCACACTACCATCCCTAATCACACTACCACCCCCAATCACATTATCACCCCCAATCACACGACCACCCCCAATCACACTACCACCCCCAATCACACTACCATCCCCAAACACACTACCACCCCCAATCATATTATCACCGCAATCACACTACCATCCCCAATCACACTACAATCCCCAATCACACTTCCATCCCCAATCACACTTCCATCCCCAATCACACTTCCATCCCCAATCACACTACCACCCCCAATCAACTACATCCCCCAATCACAATACCACCCGCAATCACACTGCCACCCCCAATCACACTACCACCCCCAATCACATTACCATCATCAATCAGACTACCACCCCCAATCACACTACCATCCCCAATCACACGACCACCCCAATCACAGTACCATCATCAATCACACAACCAACCCCAATCACACTACCATCCCCAATCACACGACCACCCCCAATCACACTACCACCCCCAATCACACTACCATCCCCAATCACACGACCACCCCAATCACAGTACCATCATCAATCACACAACCAACCCCAATCACACGACCATCCCCAATCACACGACCACCCCCAATCACACTACCATCATCAATCACACTACCCCCCCAATAACACTGCCAACCCCAATCACACTACCATCCCGAATCACATTATCACCCCCAATCACACTACCACCCCCAATCACACTACAACCGCCAATCACACTATCAACCCAATCACACTACCATCATCAATCACACTTCCACCCCCAATCACATGACCATCCCCAATCACACGACCACCCCAATCACAGTACCATCATCAATCACACTTCCATCCCCAATCACACTTCCATCCCCAATCACACTGCCACCCCCGATCACATTATCACCCCCAATCACACTACCACCCCCAATCACACTACAACCGCCAATCACACTATCACCCCAATCACACCACCATCATGAATCACACTTCCACCCCCAATCACACGACCATCATCAATCACACTACCATCCCCAATCACTCTACCACCCCCAATCACATTATCACCCCCAATCACACTACCACCCCCAATCACACTACCATCCCCAAACACACTGCCATCCCCAATCACACTGCCACCCCCTATCACGCTACCACCGCCAATCACAATACCAACCACAATGACACAACCATCCCCAATCACACTTCCATCCCCAATCACACTGCCAACCCCAATCACACTACCACCCCCAATCACACTACCAAACCCAATCACACGACCAAACCCATTCGCACTTCCATCCCCAAACACACTTCCATCGCCAATCACACTACCACCTCCAATCACACTACCACCCCCAATCACACTACAACCCCCAATCCGCTACCACCCCCAATCACACTTGCACCCCCAAGCACACTACCATCATCAATCACACTACCACACCCAATCGCACTACCATCCCCTATCACACTACCTCCCCCAGTCACACTACCATCATCAATCACACTACCACCCCAATCACATTATCACCCCCAATCACACTACCACCCCCAATCACATGATCACCCCAATCACACTTCAATCCCCAATCACACTGCCACCCTCTATCACACTACCACCGCCAATCCCAATACCAACCACAATCACACTACCATCGCCAATCACACAACCATCGCCAATCACACTTCCATCCCCAATCACACTTCCATCCCCAATCACACTTCCATCCCCAATCACACTACAAACCCCAATCACACTACAAACCCCAATCACACTTCCATCCCCAAACACACTTCCATCGCCAATCACACTGCCACCCCCAATCACATTACCATCCCCATTCACTCTACCACACCCAATTAACTACCACCCCCAATCACACTAACACCCCCAATCAAACTACCACCCCCAATCACACTACCACCCCGAATCACACTACCACCCCCAATCACACTACCACCCCCAATCACAATACCACCCCCAATCGCACTACCACCCCCAATCACACTACCACCCCCAATCACACTACCACTCCCAATTACACTACCACACCCAATCACAGTACTATCATCAGTCACACTACCATCATCAAACACACTACCACCCACAATCACACTACCATCCCCAATCACACTATCATCCCCAATCACACTATCATCCCCAATCACATTACCATCCCCAATCACACTACCATCATCAATCACACTACCATCATCAATCACACTTCCATCCCCAATCACACTACCATCCCTAATCACACTACCACCCCCAATCACATTATCACCCCCAATCACACGACCACCCCCAATCACACTACCACCCCCAATCACACTACCATCCCCAAACACACTACCACCCCCAATCATATTATCACCGCAATCACACTACCATCCCCAATCACACTACCATCCCCAATCACACTTCCATCCCCAATCACACTTCCATCCCCAATCACACTTCCATCCCCAATCACACTACCATCCCCAATCACACTACCATCCCCAATCACACTACCATCCCCAATCACATTATCATCCCCAATCACACTACCATCCCCAATCACACTCCCATCCCCAATCACACTACCACCCCGATCACATTATCACCCCCAATCACACTACCACCCCCAATCACACTACAACCGCCAATCACACTATCACCCCAATCACACTACCATCATCAATCACACTTCCACCCCCAATCATACGACCATCATCAATCACACTACCATCCCCAATCACTCTACCACCCCCAATCACATTATCACCCCCAATCACACTACCACCCCCAATCACACTACCATCCCCAAACACACTGCCATCCCCAATCACACTGCCACCCCCTATCACGCTACCACCGCCAATCACAATACCAACCACAATCACACAACCATCCCCAATCACACTTCCATCCCCAATCTCACTACCAAACCCAATCACACTACCACCCCCAATCACACTACCGAACCCAATCACACTACCAAACCCGATCGCACTTCCATCCCCAAACACACTTCCATCGCCAATCACACCACCACCTCCAATCACACTACAACCCCCAATCCGCTACCACCCCCAATCACACTTGCACCCCCAAGCACACTACCATCATCAATCACACTACCACACCCAATCACACTACCACCCCCAATCACACAACCACCAACAATCACAATACCACACCCAATTACACTACCACCCCCAATCACACTACCATCATCAATCACACTACCATCCCAAATCACACTTCCATCCCCAATCACGTTAACATCCCCAATCACACGACCATCCCCAATCACACTTCCATCCCCAATCACACTACCACCCCTAATCACATTACCATCCCCAATCACACTACCACCCCCAATCAACCACCACCCCCAATCACACTTCCACCCCCAATCACATTACCATACACAATCACACTACCACCCCCAATCACACTACCCTCCCCAATCACACTGCCATCATCAACCACACTACCATCCCCAATCACACTACAATCCGCAATCACACTACCATCCCCAATCACACGACCATCCCCAATCACACTTCCATCCCCAATCACACTTCCATCCCCAATCACACTTTCATCCCCAATCACACTCCCACCCCCAATCACATTATCACCCCCAATCACACTACCACCCCAATCACACTACCACCCCAAATCACACTACCACCCCCAATCACACTACCACCCCCAATCACACTACCATCATTAGTTACACTAGCTCCCCCAATCACACTACCATCATCAATCACACTACCACCCCAATCACATTATCACCCCCAATCACACTACCACCCCCAATCACATGATCACCCCAATCACACTTCGATCCCCAATCACACTGCCACCCTCTATCACACTACCACCACCAATCCCAATACCAACCACAATCACACTACCATCGCCAATCACACAACCATCCCCAATCACACTTCCATCCCCAATCACACTTCCATCCCCAATCACACTACAAACCCCAATCACACTACAAGCCCCAATCACACTTCCATCCCCAAACACACTTCCATCGCCAATCACACTGCCACCCCCAATCACATTACCATCCCCATTCACTCCGGCACACCCAATCAACTACCACCCCCAATCACACTAACACCCCCAATCAAACTACCACCCCCAATCACACGACCACCCCCAATCACACTACCACCCCCAATCACACTACCATCATCAATCACAATACCACCCCCAATCGCACTACCATCCCCTATCACACTACCTCCCCCAATCACAGTACCACGCCCAATCACACTACCACCCACAATCACGCTACCATCCCCAATCACACTACCATCCCCAATCACACAACCACCCCCAATCACACTACCACCGCCAATCACACTACCACCCCCAATCACACTACCACCCCCAATCACACTACTATCATCAATCACACTACCATCATCAAACACACTACCACCCACAATCACACTACCATCCCCAATCAAACTACCATCCCCAATCACACTTCCATCCCCAATCACACTTCCATCCCCAATCACACTATCATCCCCAATCACATTACCATCCCCAGTCACACTACCATCATCAATCACACTTCTATCCCCAATCACAGTACCATCCCCAATCACGCTACCATCCCCAATCACACTTCCATCCCCAATCACACTTCCATCCCCAATCACACTTCCATCCCCAATCACACTACCATCCCCAATCACATTATCACCCCCAATCACACTACCTCCCCCAATCAGACTACCACCCCCAATCACACTACCATCATCAGTCACACTACCTCCCCCAGTCACACTACCATCATCAATCACACTACCACCCCAATCACATTACCATCCCCAATCACACTACCATCATCAATCACACTTCCAGCCCCAATCACAGTACCATCCCCAATCACGCTACCATCCCCAATCACACTACCATCCCCAATCACACTACAATCCGCAATCACACTACAATCCGCAATCACACTTCCATCCCCAATCACACTACCATCCCCAGTCACACTTCCATCCCCAATCACACTTCCATCCCCAATCACACTCCCACCCCCAATCACATTATCACCCCCAATCACACTACCACCCCAATCACACTACCACCCCCAATCACACTACCACCCCCAATCACACTACCATCATCCGTCACACTACCTCCCCCAGTCACACTGCCATCATCAATCACACTACCACCCCAATCACATTATCACCCCCAATCACACTACCACCCCCAATCACATGATCACCCCAATCACACTTCGATCCCCAATTACACTGCCACCCTCTATCACACTACCACCGCCAATCCCAATACCAACCACAATCACACTACCATCGCCAATCACACAACCATCGCCAATCACACTTCCATCCCCAATCACACTTCCATCCCCAATCACACTTCCATCCCCAATCACACTACAAACCCCAATCGCACTACAAACCCCAATCACACTACAAACCCCAATCACACTTCCATCCCCAAACACACTTCCATCGCCAATCACACTGCCACCCCCAATCACATTACCATCCCCATTCACACTACCACACCCAATTAACTACCACCCCCAATCACACTAACACCCCCAATCAAACTACCACCCCCAATCACACTACCACCCCGAATCACACTACCACCCCCAATCACACTACCACCCCCAATCACAATACCACCCCCAATCGCACTACTACCCCCAATCACACTACCACCCCCAATCACACTACCACTCCCAATTACACTACCACCCCCAATCACAGTACTATCATCAATCACACTACCATCATCAAACACACTACCACCCACAATCACACTACCATCCCCAATCACAGTATCATCCCCAATCACATTACCATCCCCAATCACATTACCATCCCCAATCACACTACCATCATCAATCACGCTACCATCATCAATCACACTTCCATCCCCAATCACACTACCATCCCTAATCACACTACCACCCCCAATCACATTATCACCCCCAATCACACGACCACCCCCAATCACACTACCACCCCCAATCACACTACCATCCCCAAACACACTACCACCCCCAATCATATTATCACCGCAATCACACTACCATCCCCAATCACACTACCATCCCCAATCACACTTCCATCCCCAATCACACTTCCATCCCCAATCACACTTCTATCCCCAATCACACTACCATCCCCAATCACACTACCATCCCCAATCACACTACCATCCCCAATCACATTATCATCCCCAATCACACTACCACCCCCAATCACATGATCACCCCAATCACACTTCGATCCCCAATCACACTGCCACCCTCTATCACACTACCACCGCCAATCCCAATACCAACCACAATCACACTACAAACCCCAATCACACTTCCATCCCCAAACACACTTCCATCGCCAATCACACTGCCACCCCCAATCACATTACCATCCCCATTCACTCCGGCACACCCAATCAACTACCACCCCCAATCACACTAACACCCCCAATCAAACTACCACCCCCAATCACACGACCACCCCCAATCACACTACCACCCCCAATCACACAACCATCATCAATCACAATACAACCCCCAATCGCACCACCATCACCTATCACACTATTTCCCCCAATCACAGTACCACGCCCAATCACACTACCACCCACAATCACACTACCATCCCCAATCACACTACCATCCCCAATCACACAACCACCCCCAATCACACTACCACCGCCAATCACACTACCACCCCCAATCACACTACCACCCCCAATCACACTACTATTATCAATCACACTACCATCATCAAACACACTACCACCCACAATCACACTACCATCCCCAATCACACTACCATACCCAATCACACTTCCATCCCCAATCACACTTCCATCCCCAATCACACTATCATCCCCAATCACATTACCATCCCCAATCACACTAACATCATCAATCACACTTCCATCCCCAATCACAGCACCATCCCCAATCACGCTACCATCCCCAATCACACTTCCATCCCCAATCGCACTTCCATCCCCAATCACACTTCCATCCCCAATCACACTACCATCCCCAATCACATTATCACCCCCAATCACACTCCCTCCCCCAATCACACTACCACCCCCAATCACACTACCATCATCAGTCACACTACCTCCCCCAGTCACACTACCATCATCAATCACACTACCACCCCAATCACATTAACATCCCCAATCACACTACCATCATCATTCACACTTCCAGCCCCAATCACAGTACCATCCCCAATCACGCTACCATCCCCAATCACACTTTCATCCCCAATCACATTACCATTCCCAATCACACTACCATCCCCAATCACACTACCATCCCCAATCACACTACCATCCCCTATCACACTACCATCCCCTATCACACTACCATCCCCTATCACACTTCCATCCCCTATCGCACTTCCATCCCCTATCGCACTTCCATCCCCAATCACACTACCACCCCCAATCACATGACCACCCCAATCACACTTCCAACCCCAATCACACTGACACCCACTATCAGACTACCATCCCCAATCGCACTTCCATCCCCAATCACATTAGCACCCCCAATCACACTGCCACCACAAATCACACTACCACCCCCAATCACATTACCATCATCAATCAGACTACCACCCCCAATCACATTACCACCCCCAATCACACTACCATCATCAATCACACTCGCACCCCCAATCACATTATCACCCCTAATCACACTACCACCACCAATCACATTATCACAGCCAATCACACTACCATCCCCAATCACACTTCCATCCCCAATCACACTTCCATCCCCAATCACACTAACACCCCAAATCACATTACCATCCCCATTCACACTACCACCCCCAATCAACTACATCCCCCAATCACAATACCACCCCCAATCACACTGCCACCACAAATCACACTACCACCCCCAATCACACTACCATCATCAATCACACTACCCCCCCCAATAACACTACCATCCCGAATCACACCACCACCCCCAATCACGCGATCATCAATCACACGACCATCGCCAATCACACTTCCACCCCTAATCACATTATCACCCCCAATCACACGTCCATCATCAATCACACTACCATCATCAATCACACTACCATCATCAATCACACTACCACCCACAATCACACTGCCACCCCAATCACACTACCATCATCCATCACACGACCACCCACAATCACACGACCATCCCAAATCACACTTCCATCCCCAATCACGTTACCATCCCCAATCACACTAACATCACCAATCACTCTTCGATCCCCAATCACACTTCCATCCCCAATCACACTTCCATCCCCAATCACACTTCCATCCCCAATCACACTACCCACCCGAATCACACTACCATCATCAATCACACTACCATCCCCAATCAGATTAACATCCCCAATCACACTAAAATCATCAATCACACTACCATCATCAATCACACTACCACCCACAATCACACTACCATCCACAATCACACTACCATCATCAATCACACCACCACACCCCATCACACTCCCATCATCAATCACACTACCATCCCCAATCACACTACCATCCCTAATCACACTACCCCCCCCAATCACATTATCACCCCCAATCACACTACCAGCCCCAATCACACTACCACCCCCAATCACACTACCATCCCCAAACACACTACCACCCCCAATCATATTATCACCCCAATCACACTACCATCCCCAATCACACTACCATCCCCAATCACACTTCCATCCCCAATCACATTACCATCCCCAATCACACTACCATCCCCAATCACATTACCATCCCCAATCACACTACCATCCCCAATCACATTACCATCCCCAATCACACTACCATCCCCAATCACACTTCCATCCACAATCACACTACCATCCCCAATCACACTACCACCCCCCATCACACTACCTCCCCCAATCACACTACCACCCCCAATCACAATACCACCCCCAATCACACTACAATCATCAATCACACTACCACCCCCAATCACACTACCACCCCCAATCACACGACCAGCCCCCATCACACTACCATCCCCAATCACACTACCACCACCAATCACATTAACACCCCCAATCACACTAACACCCCCTATCACACTTCCATCCCCAATCAGACTACCATCCCCAATCACACTACAACCCCCAATCACACTACAACCCCCAATCACACGACCACCCCCAATCACACGACCACCCCCAATCACACGACCACCCCCAATCACACTTCCATCCCCAATCACACTGACACCCACTATCACACTACGATCCCGAATCACACTTCCATCCCCAATCACACTTCCATCCCCAATCACACTTCCATCCACAATCACACAACCACCCCAATCACACTACCACCCCCAATCACACTACCACCCCCAATCACACTACTATCATCAATCACACTACCATCATCAAACACACTACCACCCACAATCACACTACCATCCCCAATCACACTACCATCCCCAATCACACTTCCATCCCCAATCACACTTCCATCCCCAATCACACTTCCATCCCCAATCACACTATCATCCCCAATCACATTACCATCCCCAATCACACTGCCATCATCAATCACACTTCCATCCCCAATCACAGTACCATCCCCAATCACGCTACCATCCCCAATCACACTTCCATCCCCAATCGCACTTCCATCCCCAATCACACTTCCATCCCCAATCACACTACCATCCCCAATCACATTATCACCCCCAATCACACTACCACCCCAATCACACTACCACCCCCAATCACACTACCACCCCCAATCACACTACCATCATCAGTCACACTACCTCCCCCAGTCACACTACCATCATCAATCACACTACCACCCCAATCACATTACCATCCCCAATCACACTACCATCATCAATCACACTTCCAGCCCCAATCACAGTACCATCCCCAATCACGCTACCATCCCCAATCACACTTTCATCCCCAATCACATTACCATTCCCAATCACACTACCATCCCCAATCACACGACCATCCCCAATCACACTAAGATCCCCAATCACACTACCATCCCCAATCACACTTCCATCCCCAATCACATTACCATCCCCTATCGCACTTCCATCCCCAATCACACTACCATCCCCAATCACACTACCACCCCCAATCACATGACCACCCCCAATCACACTTCCAACCCCAATCACACTGACACCCACTATCAGACTACCATCCCCAATCACACTTCCATCCCCAATCACATTAGCACCCCCAATCACACTGCCACCACAAATCACACTACCACCCCCAATCACATTACCATCATCAATCAGACTACCACTCCCAATCACATTACCACCCCCAATCACACTACCATCATCAATCACACTCGCACCCCCAATTACATTATCACCCCTAATCACACTACCACCACCAATCACATTATCACCCCCAATCACACTACCATCCCCAATCACACTTCCATCCCCAATCACACTTCCATCCCCAATCACACTAACACCCCAAATCACATTACCATCCCCATTCACACTACCACCCCCAATCAACTACATCCCCCAATCACAATACCACCCCCAAACACACTGCCACCACAAATCACACTACCACCCCCAATCACACTACCATCATCAATCACACTACCCCCCCAATAACACTACCATCCCGAATCACACCACCACCCCCAATCACGCGATCATCAATCACACGACCATCGCCAATCACACTTCCACCCCTAATCACATTATCACCCCCAATCACACGACCATCATCAATCACACTACCATCATCAATCACACTACCACCCACAATCACACTGCCACCCCAATCACACTACCATCATCCATCACACGACCACCCACAATCACACGACCATCCCAAATCACACTTCCATCCCCAATCACGTTACCATCCCCAATCACACTAACATCACCAATCACTCTTCGATCCCCAATCACACTTCCATCCCCAAACACACTTCCATCCCCAATCACACTTCCATCCCCAATCACGTTACCATCCCCAATCACACTAACATCACCAAACAAACTTCCATCCCCAATCACACTTCCATCCCCAATCACACTACCCACCCGAATCACACTACCATCATCAATCACACTACCATCCCCAATCACATTAACATCCCCAATCACACTACAATCATCAATCACACTACCATCATCAATCACACTACCACCCACAATCACACTACCATCCACAATCACACTACCATCCACAATCACACTACCATCCACAATCACACTACCATCATCAATCACAGCACCACACCCAATCACACTCCCATCATCAATCACACTACCATCCCCAATCACACTACCATCCCTAACTACACTACCACCCCCAATCACATTATCACCCCCAATCACACTACCAGCCCCAATCACACTACCACCCCCAATCACACTACCATCCCCAAACACACTACCACCCCCAATCATATTATCACCCCAATCACACTACCATCCCCAATCACACTACCATCCCCAATCACACTACCATCCCCAATCACACTTCCATCCCCAATCACATTACCATCCCCAATCACACTACCATCCCCAATCACATTACCATCCCCAATCACACTACCATCCCCAATCACATTACCATCCCCAATCACACTACCATCCCCAATCACACTTCCATCCACAATCACACTACCATCCCCAATCACACTACCACCCCCATCACACTACCATCCCCAATCACACTACAACCCCCATCACACTACCTCCCCCAATCACACTACCATCATCAATCACACTACCACCCCCAATCACACTACCACCCCCAATCACACGACCAGCCCCCATCACACTACCATCCCCAATCACACTACCACCACCAATCACATTAACACCCCCAATCACACTAACACCGCCTATCACACTTCCATCCCCAATCACACTACAACCCCCAATCACACTACAACCCCCAATCACACGACCACCCCCAATCACACGACCACCCCCAATCACACGACCACCCCCAATCACACGACCACCCCCAATCACACTTCCATCCCCAATCACACTGACACCCACTATCACACTACGATCCCGAATCACACTTCCATCCCCAATCACACTTCCATCCACAATCACACTGACACCCACTATCAGACTACCATCCCCAATCACACTTCCATCCCCAATCACATTAGCACCCCCAATCACACTGCCACCACAAGTCACACTACCACCCCCAATCACATTACCATCATCAATCAGACTACCACTCCCAATCACATTACCACCCCCAATCACACTACCATCATCAATCACACTCGCACCCCCAATTACATTATCACCCCTAATCACACTACCACCACCAATCACATTATCACCCCCAATCACACTACCATCCCCAATCACACTTCCATCCCCAATCACACTTCCATCCCCAATCACACTAACACCCCAAATCACATTACCATCCCCATTCACACTACCACCCCCAATCAACTACATCCCCCAATCACAATACCACCCCCAAACACACTGCCACCACAAATCACACTACCACCCCCAATCACACTACCATCATCAATCACACTACCCCCCCAATAACACTACCATCCCGAATCACACCACCACCCCCAATCACGCGATCATCAATCACACGACCATCGCCAATCACACTTCCACCCCTAATCACATTATCACCCCCAATCACACGACCATCATCAATCACACTACCATCATCAATCACACTACCACCCACAATCACACTGCCACCCCAATCACACTACCATCATCCATCACACGACCACCCACAATCACACGACCATCCCAAATCACACTTCCATCCCCAATCACGTTACCATCCCCAATCACACTAACATCACCAATCACTCTTCGATCCCCAATCACACTTCCATCCCCAATCACACTTCCATCCCCAATCACACTTCCATCCCCAATCACGTTACCATCCCCAATCACACTAACATCACCAAACAAACTTCCATCCCCAATCACACTTCCATCCCCAATCACACTACCCACACGAATCACACTACCATCATCAATCACACTACCATCCCCAATCACATTAACATCCCCAATCACACTACAATCATCAATCACACTACCATCATCAATCACACTACCAGCCACAATCACACTACCATCCACAATCACACTACCATCCACAATCACACTACCATCATCAATCACAGCACCACACCCAATCACACTCCCATCATCAATCACACTACCATCCCCAATCACACTACCATCCCTAACTACACTACCACCCCCAATCACATTATCACCCCCAATCACACTACCAGCCCCAATCACACTACCACCCCCAATCACACTACCATCCCCAAACACACTACCACCCCCAATCATATTATCACCCCAATCACACTACCATCCCCAATCACACTACCATCCCCAATCACACTACCATCCCCAATCACACTTCCATCCCCAATCACATTACCATCCCCAATCACACTACCATCCCCAATCACATTACCATCCCCAATCACACTACCATCCCCAATCACATTACCATCCCCAATCACACTACCATCCCCAATCACACTCCCATCCACAATCACACTACCATCCCCAATCACACTACCACCCCCATCACACTACCTCCCCCAATCACACTACCACCCCCAATCACAATACCACCCCCAATCACACTACCATCATCAATCACACTACCACCCCCAATCACACTACCACCCCCAATCACACGACCAGCCCCCATCACACTACCATCCCCAATCACACTACCACCACCAATCACATTAACACCCCCAATCACACTAACACCCCCTATCACACTTCCATCCCCAATCACACTACAACCCCCAATCACAATACAACCCCCAATCACACGACCACCCCCAATCACACGACCACCCCCAATCACACGACCACCCCCAATCACACGACCACCCCCAATCACACTTCCATCCCCAATCACACTGACACCCACTATCACACTACGATCCCGAATCACACTTCCATCCCCAATCACACTTCCATCCACAATCACACTAACACCCCAAATCACATTACCATCCCCATTCACACTACCACCGCCAATCAACTACATCCCCCAATCACAATACCACCCCCAATCACACTGCCACCAAAAAATCACACTACCACCCCCAATCACATTACCATCATCAATCAGACTACCACCCCCAATCTCACTACCATCCCCAATCACACGACCACCCCAATCACAGTACCATCATCAATCACACAACCACCCCCAATCACATTACCATCCCCAATCACACTGCCTCCCCCAATCACACTGCCATCATCAATCACACTACCCCCCCCAATAACACTACCATCCCGAATCACACCACCACCCCCAATCACGCGATCATCAATCACACGACCATCGCCAATCACACTTCCACCCCTAATCACATTATCACCCCCAATCACACTACCATCATCAATCACACTACCATCATCAATCACACTACCACCCACAATCACACTGCCACCCCAATCACACTACAATCATCCATCACACAACCACCCACAATCACACGACCATCCCAAATCACACTTCCATCCCCAATCACGTTACCATCCCCAATCACACTAACATCACCAATCACACTTCGATCCCCAATCACACTTCCATCCCCAATCACACTTCCATCCCCAATCACACTTACATCTCCAATCACGTTACCATCCCCAATCACACTTCCATCCCCAATCACACTTCCATCCCCAATCACGCTTCCATCCCCAATCACATTACCATCCCCAATCACATTACCATCCCCAATCACACTTCCATCCCCAATCACACTTCCATCCCCAATCACTCTTCCATCCCCAATCACACTTCCATCCCCAATCACACTTCCATCCCCAATCACACTTCCATCCCCAATCACGTTACCATCCCCAATCACACTAACATCACCAATCACACTTCGATCCCCAATCACACTTCCATCCCCAATCACACTTACATCCCCAATCACGTTACCATCCCCAATCACACGACCATCATCAATCACACTACCATCATCAATCACACTACCACCCACAATCACACTACCATCCACAATCACACTACCATCATCAATCACACCACCACACCCAATCACACTACCATCATCAATCACACTACCATCCCCAATCACACTACCATCCCTAATCACACTACCACCCCCAATCACATTATCACCCCCAATCACACTACCACCCCCAATCACACTACCACCCCCAATCACACTACCACCCCCAATCACACTACCATCCCCAAACACACTACCACCCCCAATCACATTATCACCCCAATCACACTACCATCCCCAATCACACTTCCATCCCCAATCACACTTCCATCCCCAATCACATTACCATCCCCAATCACACTTCCATCCCCAATCACACTTCCATCCCCAATCACATTATCATCCCCAAACACACTACCATCCCCAATCACACTACCATCCCCAATCACACTACCATCCCCAATCACACTACTATCATCAATCACACTACCAACATCAAACACACTACCACCCACAATCACACTACCATCCCCAATCACACTACCATCCCCAATCACACTTCCATCCCCAATCACACTTCCATCCCCAATCACACTTCCATCCCCAATCACACTATCATCCCCAATCACATTACCATCCCCAATCACACTACCATCATCAATCACACTTCCATCCCCAATCACAGTACCATCCCCCATCACGCTACCATCCCCAATCACACTTCCATCCCCAATCACACTTCCATCCCCAATCACACTTCCATCCCCAATCACACTACCATCCCCAATCACATTATCACCCCCAATCACACTACCACCCCAATCACACTACCACCCCCAATCACACTACCACCCCCAATCACACTACCATCATCAGTCACACTACCTTCCCCAATCACACTACCATCATCAATCACACTACCACCCCAATCACATTACCATCCCCAATCACACTACCATCATCAATCACACTTCCAGCCCCAATCACAGTACCGTCCCCAATCACGCTACCATGTCCAATCACACTTTCATCCCCAATCACATTACCATTCCCAATCACACTACCATCCCCAATCACACTACCATCCCCAATCACACTACCATCCCCAATCACACTACCATCCCCAATCACACTTCCATCCCCAATCACATTACCATCCCCTATCGCACTTCCATCCCCAATCACACTACCATCCCCAATCACACTACCACCCCCAATCACATGACCACCCCCAATCACACTTCCAACCCCAATCACACTGACACCCACTATCAGACTACCATCCCCAATCACAATTCCATCCCCAATCACATTAGCACCCCCAATCACACTGCCACCACAAATCACACTACCACCCCCAATCACATTACCATCATCAATCAGACTACCACTCCCAATCACATTACCACCCCCAATCACACTACCATCCCCAAACACACTACCACCCCCAATCATATTATCACCCCAATCACACTACCATCCCCAATCACACTACCATCCCCAATCACACTTCCATCCCCAATCACATTACCATCCCCAATCACACTACCATCCCCAATCACATTACCATCCCCAATCACACTACCATCCCCAATCACATTACCATCCCCAATCACACTACCATCCCCAATCACACTTCCATCCACAATCACACTACCATCCCCAATCACACTACCACCCCCATCACACTACCTCCCCCAATCACACTACCACCCCCAATCACAATACCACCCCCAATCACACTACCATCATCAATCACACTACCACCCCCAATCACACTACCACCCCCAATCACACGACCAGCCCCCATCACACTACCATCCCCAATCACACTACCACCACCAATCACATTAACACCCCCAATCACACTAACACCCCCTATCACACTTCCATCCCCAATCACACTACAACCCCCAATCACACTACAACCCCCAATCACACGACCACCCCCAATCACACGACCACCCCCAATCACACGACCACCCCCAATCACACGACCACCCCCAATCACACTTCCATCCCCAATCACACTGACACCCACTATCACACTACGATCCCGAATCACACTTCCATCCCCAATCACACTTCCATCCACAATCACACTGACACCCACTATCAGACTACCATCCCCAATCACACTTCCATCCCCAATCACATTAGCACCCCCAATCACACTGCCACCACAAATCACACTACCACCCCCAATCACATTACCATCATCAATCAGACTACCACTCCCAATCACATTACCACCCCCAATCACACTACCATCATCAATCACACTCGCACCCCCAATTACATTATCACCCCTAATCACACTACCACCACCAATCACATTATCACCCCCAATCACACTACCATCCCCAATCACACTTCCATCCCCAATCACAGTTCCATCCCCAATCACACTAACACCCCAAATCACATTACCATCCCCATTCACACTACCACCCCCAATCAACTACATCCCCCAATCACAATACCACCCCCAAACACACTGCCACCACAAATCACACTACCACCCCCAATCACACTACCATCATCAATCACACTACCCCCCCAATAACACTACCATCCCGAATCACACCACCACCCCCAATCACGCGATCATCAATCACACGACCATCGCCAATCACACTTCCACCCCTAATCACATTATCACCCCCAATCACACGACCATCATCAATCACACTACCATCATCAATCACACTACCACCCACAATCACACTGCCACCCCAATCACACTACCATCATCCATCACACGACCACCCACAATCACACGACCATCCCAAATCACACTTCCATCCCCAATCACGTTACCATCCCCAATCACACTAACATCACCAATCACTCTTCGATCCCCAATCACACTTCCATCCCCAATCACACTTCCATCCCCAATCACACTTCCATCCCCAATCACGTTACCATCCCCAATCACACTAACATCACCAAACAAACTTCCATCCCCAATCACACTTCCATCCCCAATCACACTACCCACCCGAATCACACTACCATCATCAATCACACTACCACCCACAATCACACTACCATCCACAATCACACTACCATCCACAATCACACTACCATCATCAATCACAGCACCACACCCAATCACACTCCCATCATCAATCACACTACCATCCCCAATCACACTACCATCCCTAACTACACTACCACCCCCAATCACATTATCACCCCCAATCACACTACCAGCCCCAATCACACTACCACCCCCAATCACACTACCATCCCCAAACACACTACCACCCCCAATCATATTATCACCCCAATCACACTACCATCCCCAATCACACTACCATCCCCAATCACACTACCATCCCCAATCACACTTCCATCCCCAATCACATTACCATCCCCAATCACACTACCATCCCCAATCACATTACCATCCCCAATCACACTACCATCCCCAATCACATTACCATCCCCAATCACATTACCATCCCCAATCACACTACCATCCCCAATCACACTTCCATCCACAATCACACTACCATCCCCAATCACACTACCACCCCCCATCACACTACCTCCCCCTATCACACTACCACCCCCAATCACAATACCACCCCCAATCACACTACCATCATCAATCACACTACCACCCCCAATCACACTACCACCCCCAATCACACGACCAGCCCCCATCACACTACCATCCCCAATCACACTACCATCATCAATCACACTCGCACCCCCAATTACATTATCACCCCTAATCACACTACCACCACCAATCACATTATCACCCCCAATCACACTACCACCCCCAATCACATTACCATCATCAATCAGACTACCACTCCCAATCACATTACCACCCCCAATCACACTACCATCATCAATCACACTCGCACCCCCAATTACATTATCACCCCTAATCACACTACCACCACCAATCACATTATCACCCCCAATCACACTACCATCCCCAATCACACTTCCATCCCCAATCACACTTCCATCCCCAATCACACTAACACCCCAAATCACATTACCATCCCCATTCACACTACCACCCCCAATCAACTACATCCCCCAATCACAATACCACCCCCAAACACACTGCCACCACAAATCACACTACCACCCCCAATCACACTACCATCATCAATCACACTACCCCCCCAATAACACTACCATCCCGAATCACACCACCACCCCCAATCACGCGATCATCAATCACACGACCATCGCCAATCACACTTCCACCCCTAATCACTTTATCACCCCCAATCACACGACCATCATCAATCACACTACCATCATCAATCACACTACCACCCACAATCACACTGCCACCCCAATCACACTACCATCATCCATCACACGACCACCCACAATCACACGACCATCCCAAATCACACTTCCATCCCCAATCACGTTACCATCCCCAATCACACTAACATCACCAATCACTCTTCGATCCCCAATCACACTTCCATCCCCAATCACACTTCCATCCCCAATCACACTTCCATCCCCAATCACGTTACCATCCCCAATCACACTAACATCACCAAACAAACTTCCATCCCCAATCACACTTCCATCCCCAATCACACTACCCACCCGAATCACACTACCATCATCAATCACACTACCACCCACAATCACACTACCATCCACAATCACACTACCATCCACAATCACACTACCATCATCAATCACAGCACCACACCCAATCACACTCCCATCATCAATCACACTACCATCCCCAATCACACTACCATCCCTAACTACACTACCACCCCCAATCACATTATCACCCCCAATCACACTACCAGCCCCAATCACAATACCACCCCCAATCACACTACCATCCCCAAACACACTACCACCCCCAATCATATTATCACCCCAATCACACTACCATCCCCAATCACACTACCATCCCCAATCACACTACCATCCCCAATCACACTTCCATCCCCAATCACATTACCATCCCCAATCACACTACCATCCCCAATCACATTACCATCCCCAATCACACTACCATCCCCAATCACATTACCATCCCCAATCACACTACCATCCCCAATCACACTTCCATCCACAATCACACTTCCATCCCCAATCACACTTCCATCCCCAATCACATTATCATCCCCAAACACACTACCATCCCCAATCACACTACCATCCCCAATCACACTACCATCCCCAATCACACTACTATCATCAATCACACTACCAACATCAAACACACTACCACCCACAATCACACTACCATCCCCAATCACACTACCATCCCCAATCACACTTCCATCCCCAATCACACTTCCATCCCCAATCACACTTCCATCCCCAATCACACTATCATCCCCAATCACATTACCATCCCCAATCACACTACCATCATCAATCACACTTCCATCCCCAATCACAGTACCATCCCCAATCACGCTACCATCCCCAATCACACTTCCATCCCCAATCACACTTCCATCCCCAATCACACTTCCATCCCCAATCACACTACCATCCCCAATCACATTATCACCCCCAATCACACTACCACCCCAATCACACTACCACCCCCAATCACACTACCACCCCCAATCACACTACCATCATCAGTCACACTACCTTCCCCAATCACACTACCATCATCAATCACACTACCACCCCAATCACATTACCATCCCCAATCACACTACCATCATCAATCACACTTCCAGCCCCAATCACAGTACCGTCCCCAATCACGCTACCATGTCCAATCACACTTTCATCCCCAATCACATTACCATTCCCAATCACACTACCATCCCCAATCACACTACCATCCCCAATCACACTACCATCCCCAATCACACTACCATCCCCAATCACACTTCCATCCCCAATCACATTACCATCCCCTATCGCACTTCCATCCCCAATCACACTACCATCCCCAATCACACTACCACCCCCAATCACATGACCACCCCCAATCACACTTCCAACCCCAATCACACTGACACCCACTATCAGACTACCATCCCCAATCACACTTCCATCCCCAATCACATTAGCACCCCCAATCACACTGCCACCACAAATCACACTACCACCCCCAATCACATTACCATCATCAATCAGACTACCACTCCCAATCACATTACCACCCCCAATCACACTACCATCCCCAAACACACTACCACCCCCAATCATATTATCACCCCAATCACACTACCATCCCCAATCACACTACCATCCCCAATCACACTTCCATCCCCAATCACATTACCATCCCCAATCACACTACCATCCCCAATCACATTACCATCCCCAATCACACTACCATCCCCAATCACATTACCATCCCCAATCACACTACCATCCCCAATCACACTTCCATCCACAATCACACTACCATCCCCAATCACACTACCACCCCCATCACACTACCTCCCCCAATCACACTACCACCCCCAATCACAATACCACCCCCAATCACACTACCATCATCAATCACACTACCACCCCCAATCACACTACCACCCCCAATCACACGACCAGCCCCCATCACACTACCATCCCCAATCACACTACCACCACCAATCACATTAACACCCCCAATCACACTAACACCCCCTATCACACTTCCATCCCCAATCACACTACAACCCCCAATCACACTACAACCCCCAATCACACGACCACCCCCAATCACACGACCACCCCCAATCACACGACCACCCCCAATCACACGACCACCCCCAATCACACTTCCATCCCCAATCACACTGACACCCACTATCACACTACGATCCCGAATCACACTTCCATCCCCAATCACACTTCCATCCACAATCACACTGACACCCACTATCAGACTACCATCCCCAATCACACTTCCATCCCCAATCACATTAGCACCCCCAATCACACTGCCACCACAAATCACACTACCACCCCCAATCACATTACCATCATCAATCAGACTACCACTCCCAATCACATTACCACCCCCAATCACACTACCATCATCAATCACACTCGCACCCCCAATTACATTATCACCCCTAATCACACTACCACCACCAATCACATTATCACCCCCAATCACACTACCATCCCCAATCACACTTCCATCCCCAATCACAGTTCCATCCCCAATCACACTAACACCCCAAATCACATTACCATCCCCATTCACACTACCACCCCCAATCAACTACATCCCCCAATCACAATACCACCCCCAAACACACTGCCACCACAAATCACACTACCACCCCCAATCACACTACCATCATCAATCACACTACCCCCCCAATAACACTACCATCCCGAATCACACCACCACCCCCAATCACGCGATCATCAATCACACGACCATCGCCAATCACACTTCCACCCCTAATCACATTATCACCCCCAATCACACGACCATCATCAATCACACTACCATCATCAATCACACTACCACCCACAATCACACTGCCACCCCAATCACACTACCATCATCCATCACACGACCACCCACAATCACACGACCATCCCAAATCACACTTCCATCCCCAATCACGTTACCATCCCCAATCACACTAACATCACCAATCACTCTTCGATCCCCAATCACACTTCCATCCCCAATCACACTTCCATCCCCAATCACACTTCCATCCCCAATCACGTTACCATCCCCAATCACACTAACATCACCAAACAAACTTCCATCCCCAATCACACTTCCATCCCCAATCACACTACCCACCCGAATCACACTACCATCATCAATCACACTACCACCCACAATCACACTACCATCCACAATCACACTACCATCCACAATCACACTACCATCATCAATCACAGCACCACACCCAATCACACTCCCATCATCAATCACACTACCATCCCCAATCACACTACCATCCCTAACTACACTACCACCCCCAATCACATTATCACCCCCAATCACACTACCAGCCCCAATCACACTACCACCCCCAATCACACTACCATCCCCAAACACACTACCACCCCCAATCATATTATCACCCCAATCACACTACCATCCCCAATCACACTACCATCCCCAATCACACTACCATCCCCAATCACACTTCCATCCCCAATCACATTACCATCCCCAATCACACTACCATCCCCAATCACATTACCATCCCCAATCACACTACCATCCCCAATCACATTACCATCCCCAATCACACTACCATCCCCAATCACACTTCCATCCACAATCACACTACCATCCCCAATCACACTACCACCCCCCATCACACTACCTCCCCCTATCACACTACCACCCCCAATCACAATACCACCCCCAATCACACTACCATCATCAATCACACTACCACCCCCAATCACACTACCACCCCCAATCACACGACCAGCCCCCATCACACTACCATCCCCAATCACACTACCATCATCAATCACACTCGCACCCCCAATTACATTATCACCCCTAATCACACTAACACCACCAATCACATTATCACCCCCAATCACACTACCACCCCCAATCACATTACCATCATCAATCAGACTACCACTCCCAATCACATTACCACCCCCAATCACACTACCATCATCAATCACACTCGCACCCCCAATTACATTATCACCCCTAATCACACTACCACCACCAATCACATTATCACCCCCAATCACACTACCATCCCCAATCACACTTCCATCCCCAATCACACTTCCATCCCCAATCACACTAACACCCCAAATCACATTACCATCCCCATTCACACTACCACCCCCAATCAACTACATCCCCCAATCACAATACCACCCCCAAACACACTGCCACCACAAATCACACTACCACCCCCAATCACACTACCATCATCAATCACACTACCCCCCCAATAACACTACCATCCCGAATCACACCACCACCCCCAATCACGCGATCATCAATCACACGACCATCGCCAATCACACTTCCACCCCTAATCACTTTATCACCCCCAATCACACGACCATCATCAATCACACTACCATCATCAATCACACTACCACCCACAATCACACTGCCACCCCAATCACACTACCATCATCCATCACACGACCACCCACAATCACACGACCATCCCAAATCACACTTCCATCCCCAATCACGTTACCATCCCCAATCACACTAACATCACCAATCACTCTTCGATCCCCAATCACACTTCCATCCCCAATCACACTTCCATCCCCAATCACACTTCCATCCCCAATCACGTTACCATCCCCAATCACACTAACATCACCAAACAAACTTCCATCCCCAATCACACTTCCATCCCCAATCACACTACCCACCCGAATCACACTACCATCATCAATCACACTACCACCCACAATCACACTACCATCCACAATCACACTACCATCCACAATCACACTACCATCATCAATCACAGCACCACACCCAATCACACTCCCATCATCAATCACACTACCATCCCCAATCACACTACCATCCCTAACTACACTACCACCCCCAATCACATTATCACCCCCAATCACACTACCAGCCCCAATCACAATACCACCCCCAATCACACTACCATCCCCAAACACACTACCACCCCCAATCATATTATCACCCCAATCACACTACCATCCCCAATCACACTACCATCCCCAATCACACTACCATCCCCAATCACACTTCCATCCCCAATCACATTACCATCCCCAATCACACTACCATCCCCAATCACATTACCATCCCCAATCACACTACCATCCCCAATCACATTACCATCCCCAATCACACTACCATCCCCAATCACACTTCCATCCACAATCACACTACCATCCCCAATCACACTACCACCCCCCATCACACTACCTCCCCCAATCACACTACCACCCCCAATCACAATACCACCCCCAATCACACTACCATCATCAATCACACTACCACCCCCAATCACACTACCACCCCCAATCACACGACCAGCCCCCATCACACTACCATCCCCAATCACACTACCACCACCAATCACATTAACACCCCCAATCACACTAACACCCCCTATCACACTTCCATCCCCAATCACACTACAACCCCCAATCACACTACAACCCCCAATCACACGACCACCCCCAATCACACGACCACCCCCAATCACACGACCACCCCCAATCACACGACCACCCCCAATCACACTTCCATCCCCAATCACACTGACACCCACTATCACACTACGATCCCGAATCACACTTCCATCCCCAATCACACTTCCATCCACAATCACACTAACACCCCAAATCACATTACCATCCCCATTCACACTACCACCGCCAATCAACTACATCCCCCAATCACAATACCACCCCCAATCACACTGCCACCAAAAAATCACACTACCACCCCCAATCACATTACCATCATCAATCAGACTACCACCCCCAATCTCACTACCATCCCCAATGACACGACCACCCCAATCACAGTACCATCATCAATCACACAACCACCCCCAATCACATTACCATCCCCAATCACACTGCCTCCCCCAATCACACTGCCATCATCAATCACACTACCCCCCCCAATAACACTACCATCCCGAATCACACCACCACCCCCAATCACGCGATCATCAATCACACGACCATCGCCAATCACACTTCCACCCCTAATCACATTATCACCCCCAATCACACTACCATCATCAATCACACTACCATCATCAATCACACTACCACCCACAATCACACTGCCACCCCAATCACACTACAATCATCCATCACACAACCACCCACAATCACACGACCATCCCAAATCACACTTCCATCCCCAATCACGTTACCATCCCCAATCACACTAACATCACCAATCACACTTCGATCCCCAATCACACTTCCATCCCCAATCACACTTACATCTCCAATAACGTTACCATCCCCAATCACACTTCCATCCCCAATCACACTTCCATCCCCAATCACACTTCCATCCCCAATCACATTACCATCCCCAATCACATTACCATCCCCAATCACACTTCCATCCCCAATCACACTTCCATCCCCAATCACTCTTCCATCCCCAATCACACTTCCATCCCCAATCACACTTCCATCCCCAATCACACTTCCATCCCCAATCACGTTACCATCCCCAATCACACTAACATCACCAATCACACTTCGATCCCCAATCACACATCCATCCCCAATCACACTTACATCCCCAATCACGTTACCATCCCCAATCACACGACCATCATCAATCACACTACCATCATCAATCACACTACCACCCACAATCACACTACCATCCACAATCACACTACCATCATCAATCACACCACCACACCCAATCACACTACCATCATCAATCACACTACCATCCCCAATCACACTACCATCCCTAATCACACTACCACCCCCAATCACATTATCACCCCCAATCACACTACCACCCCCAATCACACTACCACCCCCAATCACACTACCACCCCCAATCACACTACCATCCCCAAACACACTACCACCCCCAATCACATTATCACCCCAATCACACTACCATCCCCAATCACACTTCCATCCCCAATCACACTTCCATCCCCAATCACACTTCCATCCCCAATCACATTACCATCCCCAATCACACTTCCATCCCCAATCACACTTCCATCCCCAATCAAATTATCATCCCCAAACACACTACCATCCCCAATCACACTACCATCCCCAATCACACTACCATCCCCAATCACACTACTATCATCAATCACACTACCATCATCAAACACACTACCACCCACAATCACACTACCATCCCCAATCACACTACCATCCCCAATCACGCGATCATCAATCACACGACCATCGCCAATCACACTTCCACCCCTAATCACATTATCACCCCCAATCACACTACCATCATCAATCACACTACCATCATCAATCACACTACCACCCACAATCACACTGCCACCCCAATCACACTACAATCATCCATCACACAACCACCCACAATCACACGACCATCCCAAATCACACTTCCATCCCCAATCACGTTACCATCCCCAATCACACTAACATCACCAATCACACTTCGATCCCCAATAACACTTCCATCCCCAATCACACTTACATCTCCAATCACGTTACCATCCCCAATCACACTTCCATCCCCAATCACACTTCCATCCCCAATCACACTTCCATCCCCAATCACATTACCATCCCCAATCACATTACCATCCCCAATCACACTTCCATCCCCAATCACACTTCCATCCCCAATCACTCTTCCATCCCCAATCACACTTCCATCCCCAATCACACTTCCATCCCCAATCACACTTCCATCCCCAATCACGTTACCATCCCCAATCACACTAACATCACCAATCACACTTCGATCCCCAATCACACATCCATCCCCAATCACACTTACATCCCCAATCACGTTACCATCCCCAATCACACGACCATCATCAATCACACTACCATCATCAATCACACTACCACCCACAATCACACTACCATCCACAATCACACTACCATCATCAATCACACCACCACACCCAATCACACTACCATCATCAATCACACTACCATCCCCAATCACACTACCATCCCTAATCACACTACCACCCCCAATCACATTATCACCCCCAATCACACTACCACCCCCAATCACACTACCACCCCCAATCACACTACCACCCCCAATCACACTACCATCCCCAAACACACTACCACCCCCAATCACATTATCACCCCAATCACACTACCATCCCCAATCACACTTCCATCCCCAATCACACTTCCATCCCCAATCACATTACCATCCCCAATCACTCTTCCATCCCCAATCACACTTCCATCCCCAATCACATTATCATCCCCAAACACACTACCATCCCCAATCACACTACCATCCCCAATCACACTACTATCATCAATCACACTACCATCATCAAACACACTACCACCCACAATCACACTACCATCCCCAATCACACTACCATCCCCAATCACACTTCCATCCCCAATCACACTTCCATCCCCAATCACACTTCCATCCCCAATCACACTATCATCCCCAATCACATTACCATCCCCAATCACACTACCATCATCAATCACACTTCCATCCCCAATCACAGTACCATCCCCAATCACGCTACCATCCCCAATCACACTTCCATCCCCAATCACACTTCCATCCCCAATCACATTATCACCCCCAATCACACTACCACCCCAATCACACTACCACCCCCAATCACACTACCACCCCCAATCACACTACCATCATCAGTCACACTACCTTCCCCAATCACACTACCATCATCAATCACACTACCACCCCAATCACATTACCATCCCCAATCACACTACCATCATCAATCACACTTCCAGCCCCAATCACAGTACCGTCCCCAATCATGCTACCATGTCCAATCACACTTTCATCCCCAATCACATTACCATTCCCAATCACACTACCATCCCCAATCACACTACCATCCCCAATCACACTACCATCCCCAATCACACTACCATCCCCAATCACACTACCATCCCCAATCACACTTCCATCCCCAATCACATTACCATCCCCTATCGCACTTCCATCCCCAATCACACTACCATCCCCAATCACACTACCACCCCCAATCACATGACCACCCCCAATCACACTTCCAACCCCAATCACACTGACACCCACTATCAGACTACCATCCCCAATCACACTTCCATCCCCAATCACATTAGCACCCCCAATCACACTGCCACCACAAATCACATTACCACCCCCAATCACATTACCATCATCAATCAGACTACCACTCCCAATCACATTACCACCCCCAATCACACTACCATCATCAATCACACTCGCACCCCCAATCACATTATCACCCCTAATCACACTACCACCACCAATCACATTATCACCCCCAATCACACTACCATCCCCAATCACACTTCCATCCCCAATCACACTTCCATCCCCAATCACACTAACACCCCAAATCACATTACCATCCCCATTCACACTACCACCCCCAATCAACTACATCCCCCAATCACAATACCACCCCCAAACACACTGCCACCACAAATCACACTACCACCCCCAATCACACTACCATCATCAATCACACTACCCCCCCAATAACACTACCATCCCGAATCACACCACCACCCCCAATCACGCGATCATCAATCACACGACCATCGCCAATCACACTTCCACCCCTAATCACATTATCACCCCCAATCACACGACCATCATCAATCACACTACCATCATCAATCACACTACCATCATCAATCACACTACCACCCACAATCACACTGCCACCCCAATCACACTACCATCATCCATCACACGACCACCCACAATCACACGACCATCCCAAATCACACTTCCATCCCCAATCACGTTACCATCCCCAATCACACTAACATCACCAATCACTCTTCGATCCCCAATCACACTTCCATCCCCAATCACACTTCCATCCCCAATCACACTTTCATCCCCAATCACGTTACCATCCCCAATCACGTTACCATCCCCAATCACACTAACATCACCAAACAAACTTCCATCCCCAATCACACTTCCATCCCCAATCACATTAACATCCCCAATCACACTACAATCATCAATCACACTACCATCATCAATCACACTACCACCCACAATCACACTACCATCCACAATCACACTACCATCCACAATCACACTACCATCATCAATCACAGCACCACACCCAATCACACTCCCATCATCAATCACACTACCATCCCCAATCACACTACCATCCCTAACTACACTACCACCCCCAATCACATTATCACCCCCAATCACACTACCAGCCCCAATCACACTACCACCCCCAATCACACTACCATCCCCAAACACACTACCACCCCCAAACATATTATCACCCCAATCACACTACCATCCCCAATCACACTACCATCCCCAATCACACTACCATCCCCAATCACACTTCCATCCCCAATCACATTACCATCCCCAATCACACGACCATCCCCAATCACATTACCATCCCCAATCACACTACCATCCCCAATCACATTACCATCCCCAATCACACTACCATCCCCAATCACACTTCCATCCACAATCACACTACCATCCCCAATCACACTACCACCCCCCATCACACTACCTCCCCCAATCACACTACCACCCCCAATCACAATACCACCCCCAATCACACTACCATCATCAATCACACTACCACCCCCAATCACACTACCACCCCCAATCACACGACCAGCCCCCATCACACTACCATCCCCAATCACACTACCACCACCAATCACATTAACACCCCCAATCACACTAACACCCCCTATCACACTTCCATCCCCAATCACACTACAACCCCCAATCACACTACAACCCCCAATCACACGACCACCCCCAATCACACGACCACCCCCAATCACACGACCACCCCCAATCACACGACCACCCCAATCACACTTCCATCCCCAATCACACTGACACCCACTATCACACTACGATCCCGAATCACACTTCCATCCCCAATCACACTTCCATCCACAATCACACTAACACCCCAAATCACATTACCATCCCCATTCACACTACCACCGCCAATCAACTACATCCCCCAATCACAATACCACCCCCAATCACACTGCCACCAGAAAATCACACTACCACCCCCAATCACACGACCACCCCAATCACAGTACCATCATCAATCACACAACCACCCCCAATCACATTACCATCCCCAATCACACTGCCTCCCCCAATCACACTGCCATCATCAATCACACTATCCCCCCCAATAACACTACCATCCCGAATCACACCACCACCCCCAATCACGCGATCACCAATCACACGACCATCGTCAATCACACTTCCACCCCTAATCACATTATCACCCCCAATCACACTACCATCATCAATCACACTACCATCATCAATCACACTACCACCCACAATCACACTGCCACCCACAATCACACTGCCACCCCAATCACACTACAATCATCCATCATACAACCACCCACAATCACACGACCATCCCAAATAACACTTCCATCCCCAATCACGTTACCATCCCCAATCACACTAACATCACCAATCACATTTCGATCCCCAATCACACTTCCATCCCCAATCACACTTACATCCCCAATCACGTTACCATCCCCAATCACACTTCCATCCCCAATCACACTTCCATCCCCAATCACCCTTCCATCCCCAATCACATTACCATCCCCAATCACATTACCATCCCCAATCACACTTCCATCCCCAATCACACTTCCATCCCCAATCACTCTTCCATCCCCAATCACACTTCCATCCCCAATCACACTTCCATCCCCAATCACACTTCCATCCCCAATCACGTTACCATCCCCAATCACACTAACATCACCAATCACACTTCGATCCCCAATCACACTTCCATCCCCAATCACACTTCCATCCCCAATCACGTTACCATCCCCAATCACACTAACATCACCAATCACACTTCCATCCCCAATCACACTTCCATCCCCAATCACAATTCCATCCCTAATCACACTACCCACCCCAATCGCACTACCATCATCAATCACACTACCATCATCAATCACACTGCCATCTCCAATCACATTAACATCCCCAATCACACTACAATCATCAATCACACTACCATCATCAATCACACTACCACCCCCAATCACACGACCATCCCCAATCACACTACCATCCCCAATCACACTACCATCATCAATCACACTACCACCCACAATCACACTACCAACCACAATCACACTACCATCTTCAATCACACCACCACACCCAATCACACTACCATCATCAATCACACTACCATCCCCAATCACACTACCATCCCTAATCACACTACCACCCCCAATCACATTATCTCCCCCAATCACATTGTCTCCCCCAATCACACTACCACCCCCAATCACTCTACCACCCCCAATCACACTACCATCCACAAACACACTACCATCCCCAAACACACTACCACCCCCAATCATATTATCACCCCAATCACACTACCATCCCCAATCACACTACCATCCCCAATCACACTTCCATCCCCAATCACATTACCATCCCCAATCACACTACCATCCCCAATCACACTACCATCCCCAATCACGCTACTATCCCCAATCACACTTCATCCCCAATCACACTTCCATCCCCAATCACACTTCCATCCCCAATCACACTTCCATCCCCAATCACACTTCCATCCCCAATCACACTACCATCCCCAATCACATTATCATCCCCAATCACACTACCATCCCCAATCACACTACCATCCCCAATCACACTTCCATCCCCAATCACACTACCAACCCCGATCACATTATCACCCCCAATCACACTACCACCCCCAATCACACTACCACCCCCAATCACACTACAACCGCCAATCACACTATCACCCCAATCACACTACCATCATCAATCACCCTTCCACCCCCAATCACACGACCATCATCAATCACACTACCATCCCCAATCACTCTACCACCCCCAATCACATTATCACCCCCAATCACACTACCACCCCCAATCACACTACCATCCCCAATCACACTACCATCCCCAAACACACTGCCATCCCCAATCACACTGCCATCCCCAATCACACTGCCACCCCCTATCACGCTACCAACGCCAATCACAATACCAACCACAATCACACAACCATCCCCAATCACACTTCCATCCCCAATCACACTACCAAACCCAATCACACTACCAAACCCAATCGCACTTCCATCCCCAAACACACTTCCATCGCCAATCACACTACCACCTCCAATCACACTACCACCCCCAATCACACTGCAACTCCCAATCCGCTACCACCCCCAATCACACTTGCACCCCCAAGCACACTACCATCATCAATCACACTACCACACCCAATCGCACTACCATCCCCTATCACACTACCTCCCCCAATCACACTAACACCCCCAATCAATCTACCACCCCCAATTACACTACCACCCCCAATCACACTACCATCATCAATCACACTACCATCCCAAATCACACTTCCATCCCCAATCACGTTAACATCCCCAATCACATTACCATCCCCAATCACACTACCACCCCCAATCAACCACCACCCCCAATCACACTTCCACCCCCAATCACATTACCATACCCAATCACACTACCATCATCAATCACACTCCCACCCCCAATCACATTATCATCCTTAATCACACTACCATCATCAATCACACTGCCATCATCAACCACACTACCATCCCCAATCACACTACAATCTGCAATCACACTACAATCTGCAATCACACTACAATCTGCAATCACACTTCCATCCCCAATCACACTACCATCCCCAATCACACAAACATCCCCAATCACACGACCATCCCCAATCACACTTCCATCCCCAATCACACTTCCATCCCCAATCACACTTCCATCCCCAATCACACTTCCATTCCCAATCACACTACCATCCCCAATCACACTACCATCCCCAATCACACGACCATCCCCAATCACACTTCCATCCCCAATCACACTTCCATCCCCAATCACACTCCCACCCACAATCACACTACCACCCCCAATCACACTACCACCCCCAATCACACTACCATCATCAGTCACACTACCTCCCCCAGTCACACTACCATCATCAATCACACTACCACCCCAGTCACATTATCACCCCCAATCACACGAACACCCCCAATCACATGATCACCCCAATCACACTTCGATCCCCAATCACACTGCCACCCTCTATCACACTACCACCGCCAATCACAATACCAACCACAATCACACTACCATCGCCAATCACACAACCATCGCCAATCACACTACCTCCCCCAATCAGAGTACCACGCCCAATCACACTACCACCCCCAATCACACTACCATCCCCAATCACACTACCACCCCCAATCACACTACCACCCCCAATCACACGACCATCATCAATCACAATACCACCCCCAATCGCACAACCACCCCCAATCACACTACCACCCCAATCACAATACCACTCCCAATTACACTACCACCCCCAATCACACTACTATCATCAATCACACTACCATCATCAAACACACTACCACCCATCATCACACTACCATCCCCAATCACACTTCCATCCCCAATCACACTTCCATCCCCAATCACACTTCCATCCCCAATCACACATCCATCCCCAATCACACTATCATCCCCAATCACATTACCATCCCCAATCACATTACCATCCCCAATCACACTACCATCATCAATCACACTTCCATCACCAATCACAGTACCATCCCCAGTCACGCTACCATCCCCAATCACACTTCCATCCCCAATCACATTACCATTCCCAATCACACTACCATCCCCAATCACACTACCATCCCCAATCACATTATCACCCCCAATCACACTACCAACCCAATCACACTACCACCCCCAATCACACTACCACCCCCAATCACACTACCACCCCCAATCACACTACCATCATTAGTCACACTACCTCCCCCAGTCACACTACCATCATCAATCACACTACCACCCCAATCGCATTACCATCCCCAATCACACTACCATCATCAATCACACTTCCATCCCCAATCACAGTACCATCCCCAATCACTCTACCATCCCCAATCACACTTCCATCCCCAATCACATTACCATTCCCAATCACACTACCATCCCCAATCACACTACCATCCCCAATCACACTTCCATCCCCAATCACATTACCATTCCCAATCACACTACCATCCCCAATCACACTACCATCCCCAATCACACTTCCATCCCCAATCACATTACCATCCCCAATCACACTACCATCCCCAATCACACTTCCATCCCCAATCACACTACCATCCCCAATCACACTTCCATCCCCAATCACACTACCATCCCCAATCACACTACCATCCCCAATCACACTTCCATCCCCAATCACACTTCCATCCCCAATCACACTAACACCCCAAATCACATTACCATCCCCATTCACACTACCACCCCCAATCAACTACATCCCCCAATCACAATACCACCCCCAATCACACTGCCACCACAATCACACTACCACCCCCAATCACATTACCATCATCAATCACACTCCCACCCCCAATCACATTATCACCCCTAATCACACTACCACCACCAATCACATTATCACCCCTAATCACACAACCACCACCAATCACATTACCATCATCAATCACACTCCCACCCCCAATCACATTATCACCCCTAATCACACTACCATCATCAATCACACTACCACCCCCAATCACACTACCATCCCCAATCACACTTCCATCCGCAATCACACTTCCATCCACAATCACACTAACACCCCAAATCACATTACCATCCCCATTCACACTACCACCCCCAATCAACTACATCCCCCAATCACAATACCACCCTCAATCACACTGCCACCACAAATCACACTACCACCCCCAATCACAGTACCATCATCAATCACACTTCCATCCCCAATCACACTACCATCATCAATCACACCACCACACCCAATCACACTACCACCCCCAATCACATTATCACCCCCAATCACACTACCACCCCCAATCACACTACCACCCCCAATCACACTACCATCCCCAAACAAACTACCACCCCCAATCATATTATCACCCCAATCACACTACCATCCCCAATCACACTAACATCCCCAATCACATTACCATCCCCAATCACACTTCCATCCCCAATCACACTACCATCCCCAATCACACTACCACCCCCCATCACACTGCCTCCCCCAATCACACTACCATCCCCAATCACACTACCACCCCCCATCACACTACCTCCCCCAATCACACTACCACCCCCAATCACACTACCACCCCCAATCACACTACCATCCCCAAACAAACTACCACCCCCAATCATATTATCACCCCAATCACATTACCATCCCCAATCACATAACCATCCCCAATCACACTACCATCCCCAATCACATTACCATCCCCAATCACATAACCATCCCCAATCACACTTCCATCCCCAATCACACTACCATCCCCAATCACACTACCATCCCCAATCACACTACCACCCCCCATCACACTACCTCCCCCAATCACAGTACCACCCCCAATCACACTACCACCCCCAATCACACTACCATCATCAATCACACTACCACCCCCAATCACACTACCACCCCCAATCACACGACCAGCCCCCATCACACTACCATCATCAATCACACTACCATCCCCATTCACACTACCACCCCCAATCAACTACATCCCCCAATCACAATACCACCCCCAATCACACTGCCACCAAAATCACACTACCACCCCCAATCACATTACCATCATCAATCACACTCCCACCCCCAATCACATTATCACCCCTAATCACACTACCACCACCAATCACATTATCACACCCATTCACACTACCATCCCCAATCACACTTCCATCCGCAATCACACTTCCATCCGCAATCACACTTCCATCCCCAATCACACTAACACCCCAAATCACATTACCATCCCCATTCACACTACCACCCCCAATCAACTACATCCCCCAATCACAATACCACCCTCAATCACAGTACCATCATCAATCACACTGCCTCCCCCAATCACACTACCACCCCCAATCACACTACCATCATCAATCACACCACCACACCCAATCACACTACCACCCCCAATCACACTACCTTCCCCAAACAAACTACCACCCCCAATCATATTATCACCCCAATCACAGTACCATCCCCAATCACACTACCACCCCCAATCACACTACCTTCCCCAAACAAACTACCACCCCCAATCATATTATCACCCCCAATCACACTACCACCCCCAATCACACTACCACCCCCAATCACACTACCTTCCCCAAACAAACTACCACCCCCAATCATATTATCACCCCAATCACAGTACCATCCCCAATCACACTACCATCCCCAATCACATTACCATCCCCAATCACACTTCCATCCCCAATCACACAACCATCCCCAATCACACTACCATCCCCAATCACACTACCATCCCCAATCACACTACCACCCCCCATCACACTGCCTCCCCCAATCACACTACCATCCCCAATCACACTACCACCCCCCATCACACTACCTCCCCCAATCACACTACCACCCCCAATCACACTACCACCCCCAATCACACTACCATCCCCAAACAAACTACCACCCCCAATCATATTATCACCCCAATCACACTACCATCCCCAATCACACTACCATCCCCAATCACATTACCATCCCCAATCACATAACCATCCCCAATCACACTTCCATCCCCAATCACACTACCATCCCCAATCACACTACCATCCCCAATCACACTACCATCCCCAATCACACTACCACCCCCATCACACTACCTCCCCCAATCACAGTACCACCCCCAATCACACTACCACCCCCAATCACACTACCATCATCAATCACACTACCACCCCCAATCACACTACCACCCCCAATCACACGACCAGCCCCCATCACACTACCATCCCCAATCACACTACCACCACCAATCACCTTAACACCCCCAATCACACTAACACCCCCTATCACACTACAACCCCCAATCACACTACAACCCCCAATCACACGACCACCCCCAATCACACTTCCATCCCCAATCACACTGACACCCACTATCACACTACCATCCCCAATCACACTTCCATCCCCAATCACATTACCACCCCCAATCACACTACCACCCCCAATCACACGACCACCCCCAATCACACTTCCATCCCCAATCACACTGACACCCACTATCACACTACCATCCCCAATCACACTTCCATCCCCAATCACACTTCCATCCCCAATCACACTTCCATCCCCAATCACACTAACACCCCAAATCACATTACCATCCCGATTCACACTACCACCGCCAAACAACTACATCGCCCAATCACAATACCACCCCCAATCACACTGCCACCACAAATCACACTACCACCCCCAATCACAGTACCATCATCAATCACACAACCACCCCCAATCACATTACCATCCCCAATCACACTGCCTCCCCCAATCACACTACCACCCCCAATCACATTACCATCCCCAATCACACTGCCTCCCCCAATCACACTACCACCCCCAATCACGCGATCATCAATCACACGACCATCGCGAATCACACTTCCACCCCAAATCACATTATCACCCCCAATCACACGACCATCATCAATCACACTACCATCATCAATCACACTACCATCATCAATGACACTACCACCCACAATCACACTGCCACCCCAATCACACTACAATCATCCATCACACGACCACCCACAATCACACGACCATCCCAAATCACACTTCCATCCGCAATCACGTTACCATCCCTAATCACACTAACATCACCAATCACACTTCGATCCCCAATCACAATTCCATCCCCAATCACACTTCCATCCCCAATCACGTTACCATCCCCAATCACACTAACATCACCAATCACACTTCCATCCCCAATCACACTTCCATCCCCAATCACACTACCCACCCCAATCACACTACCATCATCAATCACACTACCATCCCCAATCACATTAACATCCCCAATCACACTACAATCATCAATCACACTACCATCATTAATCACACTACCACCCACAATCACACTACCATCCACAATCACACTACCATCATCAATCACACTACCATCCCCAATCACACTACCATCCCCAATCACACTACCATCCCCAATCACACTTTTTCCCCAATCACACTTTTTCCCCAATCACACTTTTTCCCCAATCACACTTCCATCCCCAATCACATTACCATCCCCAATCACACTACCATCCCCAATCACACTACCATCCCCAATCACACTACCACCCCCATCTCACTACCTCCCCCAATCACACTACCACCCCCAATCACACTACCACCCCCAATCACACTACCATCATCAATCACACTACCACCCCCAATCACACTACCACCCCCAATCACACGACCAGCCCCCATCACACTACCATCCCCAATCACACTGCCACCCCCAATCACATTAACTCCCCCAATCACACTAACACCCCCTATCACACTTCCATCACCAATCACACTACCATCCCCAATCACACTACAACCCCCAATCACACTACAACCCCCAATCACACGACCACCCCCTTTCACACTTCCATCCCCAATCACACTGACACCCACTGTCACACTACCATCCCCAATCACACTTCCATCCCCAATCACATTACCATCCCCAATCACACTACCATCCCCAATCACACTTCCATCCCCAATCACACTACCATCCCCAATCACACTTCCATCCCCAATCACACTACCATCCCCAATCACACTACCATCCCCAATCACACTTCCATCCCCAATCACACTTCCATCCCCAATCACACTAACACCCCAAATCACATTACCATCCCCATTCACACTACCACCCCCAATCAACTACATCCCCCAATCACAATACCACCCCCAATCACACTGCCACCACAATCACACTACCACCCCCAATCACATTACCATCATCAATCACACTCCCACCCCCAATCACATTATCACCCCTAATCACACTACCACCACCAATCACATTATCACCCCTAATCACACAACCACCACCAATCACATTACCATCATCAATCACACTCCCACCCCCAATCACATTATCACCCCTAATCACACTACCATCATCAATCACACTACCACCCCCAATCACACTACCATCCCCAATCACACTTCCATCCGCAATCACACTTCCATCCACAATCACACTAACACCCCAAATCACATTACCATCCCCATTCACACTACCACCCCCAATCAACTACATCCCCCAATCACAATACCACCCTCAATCACACTGCCACCACAAATCACACTACCACCCCCAATCACAGTACCATCATCAATCACACTTCCATCCCCAATCACACTACCATCATCAATCACACCACCACACCCAATCACACTACCACCCCCAATCACATTATCACCCCCAATCACACTACCACCCCCAATCACACTACCACCCCCAATCACACTACCATCCCCAAACAAACTACCACCCCCAATCATATTATCACCCCAATCACACTACCATCCCCAATCACACTACCATCCCCAATCACATTACCATCCCCAATCACACTTCCATCCCCAATCACACTACCATCCCCAATCACACTACCACCCCCCATCACACTGCCTCCCCCAATCACACTACCATCCCCAATCACACTACCACCCCCCATCACACTACCTCCCCCAATCACACTACCACCCCCAATCACACTACCACCCCCAATCACACTACCATCCCCAAACAAACTACCACCCCCAATCATATTATCACCCCAATCACATTACCATCCCCAATCACATAACCATCCCCAATCACACTACCATCCCCAATCACATTACCATCCCCAATCACATAACCATCCCCAATCACACTTCCATCCCCAATCACACTACCATCCCCAATCACACTACCATCCCCAATCACACTACCACCCCCCATCACACTACCTCCCCCAATCACAGTACCACCCCCAATCACACTACCACCCCCAATCACACTACCATCATCAATCACACTACCACCCCCAATCACACTACCACCCCCAATCACACGACCAGCCCCCATCACACTACCATCATCAATCACACTACCATCCCCATTCACACTACCACCCCCAATCAACTACATCCCCCAATCACAATATCACCCCCAATCACACTGCCACCAAAATCACACTACCACCCCCAATCACATTACCATCATCAATCACACTCCCACCCCCAATCACATTATCACCCCTAATCACACTACCACCACCAATCACATTATCACACCCATTCACACTACCATCCCCAATCACACTTCCATCCGCAATCACACTTCCATCCGCAATCACACTTCCATCCCCAATCACACTAACACCCCAAATCACATTACCATCCCCATTCACACTACCACCCCCAATCAACTACATCCCCCAATCACAATACCACCCTCAATCACAGTACCATCATCAATCACACTGCCTCCCCCAATCACACTACCACCCCCAATCACACTACCATCATCAATCACACCACCACACCCAATCACACTACCACCCCCAATCACATTATCACCCCCAATCACACTACCACCCCCAATCACACTACCACCCCCAATCACACTACCTTCCCCAAACAAACTACCACCCCCAATCATATTATCACCCCAATCACAGTACCATCCCCAATCACACTACCATCCCCAATCACATTACCATCCCCAATCACACTTCCATCCCCAATCACACAACCATCCCCAATCACACTACCATCCCCAATCACACTACCATCCCCAATCACACTACCACCCCCCATCACACTGCCTCCCCCAATCACACTACCATCCCCAATCACACTACCACCCCCCATCACACTACCTCCCCCAATCACACTACCACCCCCAATCACACTACCACCCCCAATCACACTACCATCCCCAAACAAACTACCACCCCCAATCATATTATCACCCCAATCACACTACCATCCCCAATCACACTACCATCCCCAATCACATTACCATCCCCAATCACATAACCATCCCCAATCACACTTCCATCCCCAATCACACTACCATCCCCAATCACACTACCATCCCCAATCACACTACCATCCCCAATCACACTACCACCCCCATCACACTACCTCCCCCAATCACAGTACCACCCCCAATCACACTACCACCCCCAATCACACTACCATCATCAATCACACTACCACCCCCAATCACACTACCACCCCCAATCACACGACCAGCCCCCATCACACTACCATCCCCAATCACACTACCACCACCAATCACCTTAACACCCCCAATCACACTAACACCCCCTATCACACTACAACCCCCAATCACACTACAACCCCCAATCACACGACCACCCCCAATCACACTTCCATCCCCAATCACACTGACACCCACTATCACACTACCATCCCCAATCACACTTCCATCCCCAATCACATTACCACCCCCAATCACACTACCACCCCCAATCACACGACCACCCCCAATCACACTTCCATCCCCAATCACACTGACACCCACTATCACACTACCATCCCCAATCACACTTCCATCCCCAATCACACTTCCATCCCCAATCACACTTCCATCCCCAATCACACTAACACCCCAAATCACATTACCATCCCGATTCACACTACCACCGCCAAACAACTACATCGCCCAATCACAATACCACCCCCAATCACACTGCCACCACAAATCACACTACCACCCCCAATCACAGTACCATCATCAATCACACAACCACCCCCAATCACATTACCATCCCCAATCACACTGCCTCCCCCAATCACACTACCACCCCCAATCACATTACCATCCCCAATCACACTGCCTCCCCCAATCACACTACCACCCCCAATCACGCGATCATCAATCACACGACCATCGCGAATCACACTTCCACCCCAAATCACATTATCACCCCCAATCACACGACCATCATCAATCACACTACCATCATCAATCACACTACCATCATCAATGACACTACCACCCACAATCACACTGCCACCCCAATCACACTACAATCATCCATCACACGACCACCCACAATCACACGACCATCCCAAATCACACTTCCATCCGCAATCACGTTACCATCCCTAATCACACTAACATCACCAATCACACTTCGATCCCCAATCACAATTCCATCCCCAATCACACTTCCATCCCCAATCACGTTACCATCCCCAATCACACTAACATCACCAATCACACTTCCATCCCCAATCACACTTCCATCCCCAATCACACTACCCACCCCAATCACACTACCATCATCAATCACACTACCATCCCCAATCACATTAACATCCCCAATCACACTACAATCATCAATCACACTACCATCATTAATCACACTACCACCCACAATCACACTACCATCCACAATCACACTACCATCATCAATCACACTACCATCCCCAATCACACTACCATCCCCAATCACACTACCATCCCCAATCACACTTTTTCCCCAATCACACTTTTTCCCCAATCACACTTTTTCCCCAATCACACTTCCATCCCCAATCACATTACCATCCCCAATCACACTACCATCCCCAATCACACTACCATCCCCAATCACACTACCACCCCCATCTCACTACCTCCCCCAATCACACTACCACCCCCAATCACACTACCACCCCCAATCACACTACCATCATCAATCACACTACCACCCCCAATCACACTACCACCCCCAATCACACGACCAGCCCCCATCACACTACCATCCCCAATCACACTGCCACCCCCAATCACATTAACTCCCCCAATCACACTAACACCCCCTATCACACTTCCATCACCAATCACACTACCATCCCCAATCACACTACAACCCCCAATCACACTACAACCCCCAATCACACGACCACCCCCTTTCACACTTCCATCCCCAATCACACTGACACCCACTGTCACACTACCATCCCCAATCACACTTCCATCCCCAATCACATTACCACCCCCAATCACACTACCACCCCCAATCACACGACCACCCCCAATCACACGACCACCCCCAATCACACGACCACCCCCAATCACACTTCCATCCCCAATCACACTGACACCCCAATCACACTACCATCCCCAATCACACTGCCACCCCAAATCACATTATCACCCCCAATCACATTATCACCCCCAATCACATTATCACCCCCCAATCACTCTACCACCCCCAATCACACTACCACACCCAATAACATTATCACCCCCAATCACACTACCATCCCCAATCACACTACCACCCCCATCTCACTACCTCCCCCAATCACACTACCACCCCCAATCACACTACCATTTCATTTCCCGGCGGAGCAGCAGGAGAAGGTAGCGACTCTTCGGTGGGTGAGTGAAGGCATCAGGAGCTGTGTTTTAAAAGTAAGTACTTACTGTTTTACTTACTGTTTTCCTTGTCTTTGAGTTTCTTTTGGCGCCGGAGGAACCGGATGCTGGTCGGCAGCGAGGACTCCTGGGTAGGTATTTTCCTTAAAGGTGCGGAGCTGAGTAAACCCGAGGCACTACACATGTAGTGTCTCCCACCCATCCTCCTCCTCTAACTTAATAATAAGACCCTTTTTACCCTCCTCCTCTAACCAAAAAGGACTGAGCAGGTAAGCTATTTACTGTTTTTGTTAATATCTATAGTTGTACTTAACTAAGGGGTAATTGAATAAAAGAAATGGCAGCCAGTGTAGTGTATTGCTCCTCCTGCAGAATGTTCGAGGTGAGGGAAACCTCCGGTGGCCCTGCCGACTTCACCTGCTGGAAGTGCATCCGTCTCCAGCTCCTATCAGACCGTGTTAGGGAATTGGAGCTGGAGCTGGATGAACTGAGGATCATTCGGGAAGCTGAGGGGTTGATAGATAGAAGCTACACGGAGGTCGTTACTCCACAAATCAAAGGCAGCTGGGTAACAGTTAGAGGTGGGAAGAGGTCAGTCCAGGGATCTCCTGTGGTCGTTCCCCTCAACAACAAGTATACAGTTTTAGATACTGTTGGGGGGGACGGCCTATCGGGGGCAGGCTGCAGTGACCGGGCCTCTGGCACGGGGTCCTGCACTGTGGCTCAGAAGGGAAGGAGGGAGAATGGGAGAGCACTAGTCATCGGGGACTCGATGGTGAGGAGTACGGACAGGCGGTTCTGTGGGCGCAGGCGAGACGCACGGATGGTTTGTTGCCTCCCTGGTGCCAGGGTCCGTGATGTTTGTGATCGCGTCTTCAGGATCCTTAAAGGGGAGGGGGAGCAGCCAGAGTTCGTGGTGCACATTGGCACCAACGACGTAGGAAGGAAGGGTGGCACAGATGTTAGAAGTGAGTTTAGGGAGTTAGGCTGGAAGCTGAAAGCTCGGACGGACAGAGTTGTTATCTCTGGTTTGTTGCCGGCGCCACGTGATAGTGAGGCTAGGAATAGGGAGAGAGCACAGCTGAACACGTGGCTGCAGGAATGGTGTAGGAGGGAGGGCTTCCAGTTCTTGGATAATTGGACTGCATTCTGGGGAAGATGGGACCTGTTCAAACAGGACGGGCTGCATCTGAACCAGAGGGGCACCAATATCCTGGGAGGGAGGTTTGCTAGTACTGTTCGGGAGGGTTTAAACTAGTTTGGGAGGGGGATGGGAACCGGACTTGTAATCCAGGGACCAGTGGGTCCACTCAGAAAGACAAAGAGTGTAGTGAGGTATTGGGGAAGGTAGCACTGTCACAGAGGACAGATGGGCACGGAGAAGGGTTAAAGTGCGTATACTTCAACGCAAGAAGCATCAGGAATAAGGTGAGTGAATTGAAGGCGTGGATGGGCACTTGGGACTACGATGTTGTGGCCATCACTGAAACGTGGATAGGTGAGGGGGAGGAATGGTTTTTGGAGGTACCTGGTTATAGATGTTTTCATAAGATTAGGAATGGTGGTAAAAGAGGTGGGGGGGTGGCATTGTTAGTTAGAAATAGTGTAACAACTGCTGAAAGAATTTTCGAGGAGGATCTGCCGACTGAGGCACTGTGGGTTGAGGTCAGGAACAGGAAAGGAGCAGTCACCTTGATGGGAGTTTTCTATAGGCCCCCCAATAGCAGCAGGGAGGTGGAAGAGCAGATTGGGAAACAGATTTTGGAAAGGAGCAGAAGTCACAGGGTAGTAATTATGGGGGATTTCAACTTCCCAAATATTGATTGGCAACTCTTTAGATCGAATAGTTTGGATGGGGTAGTGTTTGTGCAGTATGTCCAGGAAGCTTTTCTGACTCAGTATGTAGACTGCCCGACCAGAGGGGAGGCAATATTGGATTTGGTACTAGGTAATGAACCAGGGCAAGTGATAGAGCTGTTGGTGGGCGAGCACTTTGGAGATAGTGATCACAATTCTGTAGCATTCACTGTGGTAATGGAGAGGGATAGGTATGTGCAACAGGGCAAGGTTTACAATTGGGGGAAGGGTAGATATGATGCTGTCAGGCAGGAACTGAGGAGCATAAGTTGGGAGCATATGCTGGCAGGGAAGGGCACGGTCGAAATGTGGAACTTTTTCAAGGAGCAGATAGTAGGGGCCATTGATAAGCATGTCCCTGTCAGACAGGGAAGGGATGGTCATGTGAGGGAACCGTGGTTGACAAGAGAGGTTGAGAGTCTTGTTAGGAAGAAGAAGGATGCGTATATAAAGTTGAGGAAAAAGGGCACAGGCATAGCTCTGGAGGGATACAAGATGGCCAGGAAGGATCTGAAGAAAGGGATTAGGAGAGCTAAGAGAGGGCATGAAAAATGCTTGGCGGGTAGGATAAAAGAAAACCCCAAGGCCTTTTACGCGTATGTCAGAAATATGAGGATGACTAGGGGGACCGTAGGTCCGGTCAAGGACAATAGCGGGAGACTGTGTGTTGAGCCGGAAGAGATAAGTGAGGTTTTGAATGAGTACTTCTCTTCGGTATTTACGAATGAGAAGGGGTGTATTACTGAAGAGGACGGTGTGAAACAGACTGGTAAGCTCGAGGAAGTGCTCGTTAGGAGGGAAGATGTGTTGGGGTTTTTGAATAACTTGAAGATAGACAAGTCTCCCGGGCCTGACGGGGTATATCCAAGGATGTTATGGGAAGCAAGGGATGAAATTGCAGAGCCGCTGGCAATGATCTTTTCATCTTCTCTGCTGACGGGGGTGGTACCAGGTGATTGGAGGGTGGCAAATGTTGTGCCCCTGTTCAAGAAAGGGAATAGGAACAACCCTGGGAATTACAGGCCAGTTAGTCTTACTTCGGTGGTAGGCAAGTTGATGGAAAAGGTGCTGAGGGATAGGATTTCTGAGCATCTGGAAAGACACTGCTTGATTCGGGACAGTCAGCACGGTTTTGTGAGGGGTAGGTCTTGCCTCACAAGCCTGATTGAATTCTTTGAGCAGGTGACCAAGCAAGTGGATGAGGGTAAACCAGTGGATGTGGTGTACATGGATTTTAGTAAGGCATTTGATAAGGTCCCCCATGGTAGACTTATGGAGAAAGTCAGGAGGCATGGGATAGTGGGGAATGTGGCCAGTTGGATTAAGAATTGGCTAACTGATAGAAGGCAGAGAGTGGTCTTAGATGGTAAATACTCAGCCTGGAGCCCAGTTACCAGTGGCGTGCCGCAGGGATCAGTTCTGGGTCCTCTCCTGTTTGTGATTTTTATTAACGACTTGGATGAGGAAGTCGAAGGGTGGGTCAGTAAATTTGCAGATGATACAAAGGTTGGTGGAGTTGTGGATACCGAGGAGGGCTATTGTCGTCTGCAAAGGGACTTGGATAGGTTGCAGTGCTGGGCTGAAAAGTGGCAGATGGAGTTTAACCCTGAAAAGTGTGAGGTCGTCCATTTTGGAAGGACAAACACGAATGCAAAATACTGGGTTAACGGTAGGGTTCTTGGGCATGTGGAGGAGCAGAGAGACCTTGGGGTCTATGTGCATAGATCGTTGAAAGTTGCAACTCAAGTGGATAGGGCTGTGAAGAAGGCATATGGGGTGTTAGCGTTCATTAGCAGAGGGATTGAATTTAAGAGCCGTGAGGTGATGATGCAGCTGTACAGGACCTTGGTAAGGCCTCATTTGGAGTACTGTGTGCAGTTCTGGTCGCCTCATTTTAGGAAGGATGTGGAAGCCTTGGAGAGGGTGCAGAGGAGATTTACCAGGATGTTGCCTGGAATGGAGAATAAGTCTTACGAGGAAAGGCTGAACATTCTAGGCCTCTTCTCATTAGAACGGAGAAGGATGAGGGGTGACATGATAGAGGTTTATAAGATGATCAGGGGAATAGATAGGGTAGACAGTCAGAAACTTTTTCCCCGGGTGGAGCAAAGCGTTACAAGGGGTCATAAATTTAAGGTGAAGGGTGGGAGATATAAGGGGGATGTCAGGGGAAGGTTCTTTACCCAGAGAGTGGTCGGGGCATGGAATGCCTTGCCTGGGGAAGTTGTTGAGTCAGAAACTTTAGGGACTTTCAAACGGCTTTTAGATAGGTATATGGATAAAGGAGAATGATGGGGTATAGATTAAATTGTCCTTGACAGAGGACAAAGGATCGGCACAACGTCGTGGGCCGAAGGGCCTGTTCTGTGCTGTATTTTTCTATGTTCTATGTTCTATGACCACCCCCAATCACACTACCAACCCCAATCACACTGCCATCCCCAATCACATTACCATCCCCATTCACACTACCAGCCCCAATCAACTACCACCCCCAATCACACTACCGCCCCCAATCAGCTACCACCCCCAATCACACTACCACCCCCAAACACACGACCACCCCCAATCACACTACCATCATCAATCACACTGCGATCATCAATCACACTACCATCATCAATCACACTACCACCCCCAATCGCACTCCCATCATCAATCACACTAACACCCCCAATCACACTACCATCATCAATCTCACTACCACCCCCAATCACACTACCATCATCAATCACACTACCCCCTCATTCACACTACCATCATCAATCACACTACCATCATCAATCACACTACCATCATCAATCACACTACAATCATCAATCTCACTACCACCCCCAATCACACTACCATCATCAATCACACTACCCCCTCATTCACACTACCATCATCAATCACACTACCATCATCAATCACACTACAATCATCTATCACACTACCATCATCATTCACACTACCATTATCAATCACACTCCCATCATCAATCACTCTCCCATCATCAATGACACTACGATCATCAATCACACTATCATCATCAATCACACTACCACCCCCAATCACACTACCACCCCCAATCACACTCCCATCATCAATCACACTACCATCATCAATCACACTACCACCCCCAGTCACATTACCATCCCCAATAACACAACCATCATCAATCACACTACCATCATCAATCACACTACGAATATCAATCACACTACCATCATCAATCACACTACGATAATCAATCACACTATCATCAATCACACTACCATCATCAATCACATGACCGCCCCCAATCACACTACCACCCCCAATCACACTGCCATCATCAATCACACTACCACCCCCAATCACACTACCACCCCCAATCACACTGCCATCATCAATCACACTACCATCATCAATCACATGACCGCCCCCAATCACACTACCACCCCCAATCACTCTAACATCATCAATCACACTCCCATCATCAATCACACTGCCATCATCAATCACACTACCATCACCAATCACACTACCATCACCAATCACACTGCCATCACCAATCACACTACCATCACCAATCACACTACCATCACCAATTACACTACCATCACCAATCACACTGCCATCACCAATCACACTACCATCATCAATCACACTGCCATCACCAATCACACTACCATCATCAATCACACTACCATCACCAATCACACTACCATCATCAATCACACTGCCATCATCAATCACACTACCATCATCAATCACACTACCACCCCCAATCACACTACCATCGCCAATCAGACTACCATCATCAATCACACTACCATCACCAATCACACTACCATCACCAATCACACTCCCACCCCCAATCACACTACCATCACCAATCAGACTACCATCATCAATCACACTCCCATCAATCACACTACCATCACCAATCAAACTACCATCATCAATCACACGACCACCCCCAATCACACGACCACCCCCAATAACACTACCATCCCCAATCACATTACCATCCCCAATCACACTACAATCATCAATCACACTACCATCACCAATCAAACTACCATCATCAATCACACGACCACCCCCAATCACACGACCACCCCCAATCACACTACCATCCCCAATCAGATTACCACCCCAAATCACACTACCATCATCAATCACACTACCATCATCAATCACACTACCACCCGCAATCACACTACCACCCCCAATCACACTACCATCATCAATCACTCTACCACCCCCAATCACACTACCATCATCAATCACACTACCAACCCCAATCACACTACCATCATCAATCACACTACCACCCCCAATCACACTACCATCATCAATCACACTACCACCCCCAATCACATTACCATACCCAATCAAACTACCATCATCAATCACACTACCATCCCCAATCACACTTCCATCCCCAATCACACTTCCATCCCCAATCACACTTCCATCATCAACCACACTACCATCCCCAATCACACTACAATCCCCAATCACACTACCATCCCCAATCACACTTCCATCCCCAATCACACTTCCATCCCCAATCAAACTACCATCATCAACCACACTACCATCCCCAAACACATGACAATAGCCAATCACACAACCACCCCCAATCACACTACCATTCCCAATCAAACTTCCATCATCAACCACACTACCATCCCCAATCACACTGCCATCCCCAATCACATTACCATCCCCAATCACACTTCCATCCCCAATCACACTTCCATCCCCAAACACACTACCACCCCCGATCACATTATCACCCCCAATCACACACCCACCCCCAATCACACTACAACCGCCAAACACTCAATCACCCCAATCACACTACCATCATCAATCACACTTCCAACCCCAATCACACGACCATCATCAATGACACTACCATCCCCAATCACTCTACCACCCCCAATCACTTTATCACCCCCAATCACACTACCACCCCCAATCACACTACCATCCCCAAACACACTGCCATCCCCAATCACACTGCCACCCCCTATCACACTACCACCGCCAATCACAATACCAACCACAATCACACAACCATCCCCAATCACACTTCCATCCCCAATCACAGTACCAACCCCAATCACACTACCATCCCCAGTCAAACTACCACCCCCAATCACTCTACCATCATCAATCACACTACCACCCCCAATCACATTACCACCCCCAATCACATTACCACCCCCTATCACACTACCATCATCAATCACATTACCACACCCTATCTCACTCCCATCATCAATCACACTACCTCCCACAATGACACTTCCATCCCCAATCACACTTCCACCCCCAATCACTCTACCATCCGCCATCACTCTACCATCCGCAATCACATTACCATCCCCAATCACACTACCACCCCCAATCACATTACCATACCCAATCACACTACCACCCCCACTCACTCTACCATCCCCAATCAAACTACCATCAAAAATCACACTACCATCCCCAATCACACTACCATCATCAATCACACTACCATCCCCAATCACACGACCATCCCCAATCACACTTCCATCCCCTATCACACTACCATCATCAACCACACTACCATCATCAACCACACTACCATCATCAACCACACTACCATCCCCAATCACACTACAATCCCCAACCACACTACCATCCCCAATTACACTACAATCCCCAATCACACTACCACCCCCACTCACACTACCATCCCCAATCAAACTACCATCCCCAATCACACCACTATCCCCAATCACACTACCATCCCCAATCACACTACCATCCCCAATCACACGACCATCCCCAATCACACTTCCATCCCCTATCACACTACCATCATCAACCACACTACCATCATCAACCACACTACCATCCCCAATCACACTACAATCCCCAACCACACTACCATCCCCAATTACACTACAATCCCCAATCACACTACCACCCCCAATCAAACAACCATCCCCAATCACACTTCCATCCCCAATCACACTACAATCCCCAACCACACTACCATCCCCAATCACATTACCATCATCAATCACGCTACCATCCCCAATCAAACTACCATCCCCAATCACACTTCCATCCCCAATCACACTTCCATCCCCAATCACACTACCATCAACCACACTACAATCCCCAATCACACTACCATCCCCAATCACACTACCATCCCCAATCACACTACCACCCCCAATCACATTACCATCCCCAATCACACTGCCTCCCCCAATCACACTACCACCCCCAATCACGCGATCATCAATCACACGACCATCGCGAATCACACTTCCACCCCAAATCACATTATCACCCCCAATCACACGACCATCATCAATCACACTACCATCATCAATCACACTACCATCATCAATGACACTAACACCCACAATCACACTGCCACCCCAATCACACTACAATCATCCATCACACGACCACCCACAATCACACGACCATCCCAAATCACACTTCCATCCGCAATCACGTTACCATCCCTAATCACACTAACATCACCAATCACACTTCGATCCCCAATCACTATTCCATCCCCAATCACACTTCCATCCCCAATCACGTTACCATCCCCAATCACGTTACCATCCCCAATCACACTAACATCACCAATCACACTTCCATCCCCAATCACACTTCCATCCCCAATCACACTACCCACCCCAATCACACTACCATCATCAATCACACTACCATCCCCAATCACATTAACATCCCCAATCACACTACAATCATCAATCACACTACCATCATTAATCACACTACCACCCACAATCACACTACCATCCACAATCACACTACCATCATCAAGCACACTACCATCCCCAATCACACTACCATCCCCAATCACACTACCATCCCCAATCACACTTTTTCCCCAATCACACTTTTTCCCCAATCACACTTCCATCCCCAATCACATTACCATCCCCAATCACACTACCATCCCCAATCACACTACCATCCCCAATCACACTACCACCCCCATCTCACTACCTCCCCCAATCACACTACCACCCCCAATCACACTACCACCCCCAATCACACTACCATCATCAATCACACTACCACCCCCAATCACACTACCACCCCCAATCACACGACCAGCCCACATCACACTACCATCCCCAATCACACTGCCACCCCCAATCACATTAACTCCCCCAATCACACTAACACCCCCTATCACACTTCCATCACCAATCACACTACCATCCCCAATCACACTACAACCCCCAATCACACTACAACCCCCAATCACACGACCACCCCCTTTCACACTTCCATCCCCAATCACACTGACACCCACTGTCACACTACCATCCCCAATCACACTTCCATCCCCAATCACATTACCACCCCCAATCACACTACCACCCCCAATCACACGACCACCCCCAATCACACGACCACCCCCAATCACACGACCACCCCCAATCACACTTCCATCCCCAATCACACTGACACCCCAATCACACTACCATCCCCAATCACACTGCCACCCCAAATCACATTATCACCCCCAATCACATTATCACCCCCAATCACATTATCACCCCCCAATCACTCTACCACCCCCAATCACACTACCACACCCAATAACATTATCACCCCCAATCACACGACCACCCCCAATCACACTACCACCCCCAATCACACTTCCATCCCCAATCACACGACCACCCCATCACATTATCACCACCAATCACACTGCCATCCCCAATCACATTACCATCCCCATTCACACTACCAGCCCCAATCAACTACCACCCCCAATCACACTACCGCCCCCAATCAGCTACCACCCCCAATCACACTACCACCCCCAAACACACGACCACCCCCAATCACACTACCATCATCAATCACACTGCGATCATCAATCACACTACCATCATCAATCACACTACCACCCCTAATCGCACTCCCATCATCAATCACACTAACACCCCCAATCACACTACCATCATGAATCTCACTACCACCCCCAATCACACTACCATCATCAATCACACTACCCCCTCATTCACACTACCATCATCAATCACACTACCATCATCAATCACACTACCATCATCAATCACACTACAATCATCAATATCACTACCACCCCCAATCACACTACCATCATCAATCACACTACCCCCTCATTCACACTACCATCATCAATCACACTACCATCATCAATCACACTACCATCATCTATCACACTACCATCATCAATCACACTACCATTATCAATCACACTCCCATCATCAATCACTCTCCCATCATCAATGACACTACGATCATCAATCACACTATCATCATCAATCACACTACCACCCCCAATCACACTACCACCCCCAATCACACTCCCATCATCAATCACACTACCATCATCAATCACACTACCACCCCCAGTCACATTACCATCCCCAATAACACAACCATCATCAATCACACTACCATCATCAATCACACTACGAATATCAATCACACTACCATCATCAATCACACTACGATAATCAATCACACTACCATCATCAATCACACTACCATCATCAATCACATGACCGCCCCCAATCACAGTACCACCCCCAATCACACTGCCATCATCAATCACACTACCACCCCCAATCTCACTACCACCCCCAATCACACTGCCATCATCAATCACACTACCATCATCAATCACATGACCGCCCCCAATCACACTACCACCCCCAATCACCCTAACATCATCAATCACACTCCCATCATCAATCACACTGCCATCATCAATCACACTACCATCACCAATCACACTACCATCACCAATCACACTGCCATCACCAATCACACTACCATCACCAATCACACTACCATCACCAATTACACTACCATCACCAATCACACTGCCATCACCAATCACACTACCATCATCAATCACACTGCCATCACCAATCACACTACCATCATCAATCACACTACCATCACCAATCACACTACCATCATCAATCACACTGCCATCATCAATCACACTACCATCATCAATCACACTACCACTCCCAATCACACTACCATCGCCAATCAGACTACCATCATCAATCACACTACCATCACCAATCACACTACCATCACCAATCACACTCCCACCCCCAATCACACTACCATCACCAATCAGACTACCATCATCAATCACACTCCCATCAATCACACTAAAATCACCAATCAAACTACCATCATCAATCACACGACCACCCCCAATCACACGACCACCCCCAATAACACTACCATCCCCAATCACATTACCATCCCCAATCACACTACAATCATCAATCACACTACCATCACCAATCAAACTACCATCATCAATCACACGACCACCCCCAATCACACGACCACCCCCAATCACACTACCATCCCCAATCAGATTACCACCCCAAATCACACTACCATCATCAATCACACTACCATCATCAATCACACGACCATCCCCAATCACACGACCACCCCCAATAACACTACCATCCCCAATCACATTACCATCCCCAATCACACTACAATCATCAATCACACTACCATCACCAATCAAACTACCATCATCAATCACACGACCACCCCCAATCACACGACCACCCCCAATCACACTACCATCCCCAATCAGATTACCACCCCAAATCACACTACCATCATCAATCACACTACCATCATCAATCACACGACCATCCCCAATCACACTACCACCCCCAATCACACTACCATCATCAATCACTCGACCATCCCCAATCACACTACCATCATCAATCACACTACCATCATTAATCACACTACCATCATTAATCACACTACCACCCAAAATCACACTACCACCCCCAATCACACTACCATCATCAATCGCACTACCAGCCCCAATCACACTACCACCCCAATAACACTAGCACCTCCAATCACACTACCATCCCCAATCACACTACACTCCCCAATCACACTACCATCCCCAATCACACTACAGTCCCCAATCACACGACCATACCCAATCACACTACCACCCCCATTCACACTACCACCCCCAATCACACTATCATCACCAATCACAATACCATCCCCAATCACACTGCATCCCCCAAGCACACTACACTCCCCAATCACACTAACACCCCCAATCACACTACCATCATCAATCTCACTACCACCCCCAATCACACTACCATCATCAATCACACTACCCCCTCATTCACACTACCATCATCAATCACACTACCATCATCAATCACACTACCATCATCAATCACACTACAATCATCAATATCACTACCACCCCCAATCACACTACCATCATCAATCACACTACCCCCTCATTCACACTACCATCATCAATCACACTACCATCATCAATCACACTACCATCATCTATCACACTACCATCATCAATCACACTACCATTATCAATCACACTCCCATCATCAATCACTCTCCCATCATCAATGACACTACGATCATCAATCACACTATCATCATCAATCACACTACCACCCCCAATCACACTACCACCCCCAATCACACTCCCATCATCAATCACACTACCATCATCAATCACACTACCACCCCCAGTCACATTACCATCCCCAATAACACAACCATCATCAATCACACTACCATCATCAATCACACTACGAATATCAATCACACTACCATCATCAATCACACTACGATAATCAATCACACTATCATCAATCACACTACCATCATCAATCACATGACCGCCCCCAATCACAGTACCACCCCCAATCACACTGCCATCATCAATCACACTACCACCCCCAATCTCACTACCACCCCCAATCACACTGCCATCATCAATCACACTACCATCATCAATCACATGACCGCCCCCAATCACACTACCACCCCCAATCACCCTAACATCATCAATCACACTCCCATCATCAATCACACTGCCATCATCAATCACACTACCATCACCAATCACACTACCATCACCAATCACACTGCCATCACCAATCACACTACCATCACCAATCACACTACCATCACCAATTACACTACCATCACCAATCACACTGCCATCACCAATCACACTACCATCATCAATCACACTGCCATCACCAATCACACTACCATCATCAATCACACTACCATCACCAATCACACTACCATCATCAATCACACTGCCATCATCAATCACACTACCATCATCAATCACACTACCACTCCCAATCACACTACCATCGCCAATCAGACTACCATCATCAATCACACTACCATCACCAATCACACTACCATCACCAATCACACTCCCACCCCCAATCACACTACCATCACCAATCAGACTACCATCATCAATCACACTCCCATCAATCACACTAAAATCACCAATCAAACTACCATCATCAATCACACGACCACCCCCAATCACACGACCACCCCCAATAACACTACCATCCCCAATCACATTACCATCCCCAATCACACTACAATCATCAATCACACTACCATCACCAATCAAACTACCATCATCAATCACACGACCACCCCCAATCACACGACCACCCCCAATCACACTACCATCCCCAATCAGATTACCACCCCAAATCACACTACCATCATCAATCACACTACCATCATCAATCACACGACCATCCCCAATCACACTACCACCCCCAATCACACTACCATCATCAATCACTCGACCATCCCCAATCACACTACCATCATCAATCACACTACCATCATTAATCACACTACCATCATTAATCACACTACCACCCAAAATCACACTACCACCCCCAATCACACTACCATCATCAATCGCACTACCAGCCCCAATCACACTACCACCCCAATAACACTAGCACCTCCAATCACACTACCATCCCCAATCACACTACACTCCCCAATCACACTACCATCCCCAATCACACTACAGTCCCCAATCACACGACCATACCCAATCACACTACCACCCCCATTCACACTACCACCCCCAATCACACTATCATCACCAATCACAATACCATCCCCAATCACACTGCATCCCCCAAGCACACTACACTCCCCAATCACACGACCATCCCCAATCACACTACCATCACCAATCACACTTCCATCCCCATTCACACTACCTCCCCCAATCACACTACACTCCCCAATCACACTACCATCCCCAATCACACTACACTCCCCAATCACACGACCATCCAAAATCACACTACCACCCCCTATCACACTACCACCCCCAATCACACTACCATCATCAATCACACTACCATCATCAATCACACTACGATCCCCAATCACACTACCACCCCCTATCACACTACCACCCCATATCACACTACCATCATCAATCACACTACCATCATCAATCACACTACCACCCCAATCACACTGCCATCATCAATCACACTACCATCATCAATCACACTACCATCCCGAATCACACTACCACCCACAATCACACTACCACCCCCAATCACACTACCATAATCAATCGCACTACCATCCCCAATCACACTAGCACCCCCAATCACACTACCATCATCAATCACACTACCATCATCAATCACACTGCAACCCCAATCACACGACCATCATCAATCACACTACCATCATCAATCACACTACGATCCCCAATCACACTACCACCCCAATCACACTGCCATCATCAATCACACTACCATCATCAATCACACTACCATCATCAATCACAATACCAAACCCAAACACACTACCATCACCATTCACACGACCATCATCAATCACACCACGATCATCAATCAGACTAACACCTCCAATCACACTACCATCATCAATCACACTACCACTCCCAATCACACTACCATCATCAATCACACTACCATCACCAATCACACTACCACCCCCAATCAAAGTAAAATCCCCAATCACACTACCATCATCAATCACACTACCACCCCATTCACACGACCATCATCAATCACACTACCATCATCAATCACACTACCACCCCATTCACACTACCACACCCAATCACACGACCATCCCCAATCACACTACAATCCCCAATCACACTACCATCATCAATCAAACTACCACCCCATTCACACGACCATCATCAATAACACAACCATCATCAATCACTCTACCATCCCCAATCACATTACCACCATCAATCACACTACCATCCCCAATCACACTTGCTTCCCCAATCAGACTACCATCATCAATCACACTACCATCACCAATCACACTACCGTCCCCATTCACTCTACCACCCCCAATCACACTACACTCCCCAATCACACTACCATCCCCAATCACACTACACTCCCCAATCACTTCGACCATCCCCAATCACACTTCCACCCCCAATCACACTACCACTCCCAATCACACTACCATCATCAATCCCACTACCATCATCAATCACACTACCATCCCCAATCACACTCCCACCCCAATCACACTGCCATCATCAATCACACTACCATCATCAATCACACTACCATCCCCAATCACACTACGACCTCCAATCACACTACCATCCCCAATCACACTACCAACATCAATCACATGACCATCATCAAGCACACTGCCACCCCCAGCACACAACCACCCCCAATCACACTACCATCATCAATCACACAACCATCATCAATCACAAAACCATCCCCAATCACACTACCGCCCCCAATCACACTACCATCATCAATCACAATACCATCATCAATCACAATACCATCATCAATCACACTACCACCCCCAATCACACTACCATCATCAATCACACTACCATAATCAATCACACTACCACCCCCAATCACACTACCACCCCCAATCACACTAACATCATCAATCACACTAACACCCCCAATCACACGAGCACCCCCAACAACACGAGCACCTCCATTCACACTACCATCATCAATCACACTACCATCATCAATCACACTACCAGCATCAATCACACTGCCACCTCAATCACACTACCATCCCCATTCACACTACCACCCCAATCACACTACACTCCCCAATCGCACTACCATCCGCAATCACACTACACTCCCCAATCACACGAACATCCCCAATCACACAAACACCCCCTATCACACTACCACCCCCAATCATACTGCCATCATCAATCACATTACCATCATCAATCACACTACGATCCCCAATCACACTACCACCCCAATCACACTGCCATCATCAATCACAGTACCATCACCAATCACAATACCATCCCCAATCACACTGCACTCCCCAATCACACGACCATCCCCAATCACACTACCATCCCCAATCACACTTCCATCATCAATCACACTACCATCATCAATCACACTACGATCCCCAATCACACTACCACCCCCAATCACACAGCCATCATCAATCACACTACCATCATCAATCACATTACCACCCCAATCGCACTGCCATTATCGATCACACTACCATCATCAATCACACTACCATCCCTAATCACACTACCACCCACAATCACACTACCACCCCCAATCACACTACCATCCTCAATCACACGACCATCATCAATCACACTACCATAATCAATCCCACTACCACCCCCAATCACACGAGCACCCCCAATAACACTAGCACCTCCATTCACACTACCATCATCAATCACACTACCATCATCAAGCACACTACCACCTCCAATCACACTACCATCCCCAATCACACTTCCATCATCAATCGCACTGCCACCTCAATCACACTACCATCCCCAATCACACAACCACCCCCAATCACACTACACTCCCCAATCACACTACCATCCCCAATCACACTACACTCCACAATCACACTATCACCCCCAATCAGACTACCACCCCCAATCACACTACCATCCCCAATCACACAAACACCCCCAATCACACTGCACTCCCCAATCACAGTACCATCATCAATCACACTATCACCCGCAATCACACTACACTCCCCAATCACACTATCACCCCAATCACACTACCACCCCCAATCACACTACCATCCCCAATCACACAACCACCCCCAATCACACTGCACTCCCCAATCACACTACCATCATCAATCACACTGCCACCCCCAATCACACTAACACCCCAAATCACTCTACCATCCCCATTCACACTACCACCCCCAATCACACTACACTTCCCAATCACACTACCATCAACAAACACACTACCACCCACAATCACACCACACTCCCCAATCACACTACAATCCCCAATCACACGACATTCCCAATCACACTACCATCATCAATCAAACTACCACCCCATTCACACGACCATCATCAATCACACAACCATCATCAATCACTCTACCATCCCCAATGACATTACCACCATCAATCACACTACCATCCCCAATCACACTAGCTTCCCCAATCAGACTACCATCATCAATCACACTACCATCACCAATCACACTACCGTCCCCATTCACTCTACCACCCCCAATCACACTACAATCCCCAATCACACTACCATCCCCAATCACACTACACTCCCCAATCACTTCGACCATCCCCAATCACACTTCCACCCCCAATCACACTACCACTCCCAATCACACTACCATCATCAATCCCACTACCATCATCAATCACACTACCATCCCCAATCACACTCCCACCCCAATCACACTGCCATCATCAATCACACTACCATCATCAATCACACTACCATCCCCAATCACACTAACACCCCCAATCACACTACCATCCCCAATCACACTACCACCATCAATCACATGACCATCATCAAGCACACTGCCACCCCCAGCACACAACCACCCCCAATCACACTACCATCATCAATCACACAACCATCATCAATCACACGACCATCCCCAATCACACTACCGCCCCCAATCACACTACCATCATCAATCACAATACCATCATCAATCACACTACCATCCCCAATCACACTACCATCATCAATCACACTACCATAATCAATCACACTACCACCCCCAATCACACTACCACCCCCAATCACACTAACATCATCAATCACACTAACACCCCCAATCACACGAGCACCCCCAACAACACGAGCACCTCCATTCACACTACCATCATCAATCACACTACCATCATCAATCACACTACCAGCATCAATCACACTACCACCTCCAATCACACTACCATCCCCAATCACACTTCCATCATCAATCGCACTGCCACCTCAATCACACTACCATCCCCATTCACACTACCACCCCAATCACACTACACTCCCCAATCGCACTACCATCCGCAATCACACTACACTCCCCAATCACACGAACATCCCCAATCACAAAACCACCCCCTATCACACTACCACCCCCAATCATACTGCCATCATCAATCACATTACCATCATCAATCACACTACGATCCCCAATCACACTACCACCCCAATCACACTGCCATCATCAATCACAGTACCATCACCAATCACAATACCATCCCCAATCACACTACACTCCCCAATCACACGACCATCCCCAATCACACTACCACCCCCAATCACACTGCCATCATCAATCACACTACCATCATCAATCACATTACCACCCCAATCGCACTGCCATTATCGATCACACTACCATCATCAATCACACTACCATCCCTAATCACACTACCACCCACAATCACACTACCACCCCCAATCACACTACCATCCTCAATCACACGACCATCATCAATCACACGACCATAATCAATCCCACTACCACCCCCAATCACACGAGCACCCCCAATAACACTAGCACCTCCATTCACACTACCATCATCAATCACACTACCAGCATCAATCACACTACCACCTCCAATCACACTACCATCCCCAATCACACTTCCATCATCAATCGCACTGCCACCTCAATCACACTACCATCCCCATTCACACTACCACCCCAATCACACTACACTCCCCAATCGCACTACCATCCGCAATCACACTACACTCCCCAATCACACGAACATCCCCAATCACAAAACCACCCCCTATCACACTACCACCCCCAATCATACTGCCATCATCAATCACATTACCATCATCAATCACACTACGATCCCCAATCACACTACCACCCCAATCACACTGCCATCATCAATCACAGTACCATCACCAATCACAATACCATCCCCAATCACACTACACTCCCCAATCACACGACCATCCCCAATCACACTACCACCCCCAATCACACTGCCATCATCAATCACACTACCATCATCAATCACATTACCACCCCAATCGCACTGCCATTATCGATCACACTACCATCATCAATCACACTACCATCCCTAATCACACTACCACCCACAATCACACTACCACCCCCAATCACACTACCATCCTCAATCACACGACCATCATCAATCACACGACCATAATCAATCCCACTACCACCCCCAATCACACGAGCACCCCCAATAACACTAGCACCTCCATTCACACTACCATCATCAATCACACTACCATCATCAAGCACACTACCACCTCCAATCACACTACCATCCCCAATCACACTTCCATCATCAATCGCACTGCCACCTCAATCACACTACCATCCCCAATCACACAACCACCCCCAATCACACTACACTCCCCAATCACACTACCATCCCCAATCACACTACACTCCCCAATCACACTATCACCCCCAATCAGACTACCACCCCCAATCACACTACCATCCCCAATCACACAACCACCCCCAATCACACTGCACTCCCCAATCACAGTACCATCATCAATCACACTATCACCCGCAATCACACTACACTCCCCAATCACACTATCACCCCAATCACACTACCACCCCCAATCACACTACCATCCCCAATCACACAACCACCCCCAATGACACTACACTCCCCAATCACACTACCATCCCCAATCCCACAACCACCCCCAATCACACTGAACTCCCCAATCACACTACCATCATCAATCACACTGCCACCCCCAATCACACTAACACCCCAAATCACTCTACCATCCCCATTCACACTACCACCCCCAATCACACTACACTTCCCAATCACACTACCATCAACAAACACACTACCACGCACAATCACACCACACTCCCCAATCACACTACAATCCCCAATCACACGACATTCCCAATCACACTACCATCATCAATCAAACTACCACCCCATTCACACGACCATCATCAATCACACAACCATCATCAATCACTCTACCATCCCCAATGACATTACCACCATCAATCACACTACCATCCCCAATCACACTAGCTTCCCCAATCAGACTACCATCATCAATCACACTACCATCACCAATCACACTACCGTCCCCATTCACTCTACCACCCCCAATCACACTACAATCCCCAATCACACTACCATCCCCAATCACACTACACTCCCCAATCACTTCGACCATCCCCAATCACACTTCCACCCCCAATCACACTACCACTCCCAATCACACTACCATCATCAATCCCACTACCATCATCAATCACACTACCATCCCCAATCACACTCCCACCCCAATCACACTGCCATCATCAATCACACTACCATCATCAATCACACTACCATCCCCAATCACACTACAACCTCCAATCACACTACCATCCCCAATCACACTACCAACATCAATCACATGACCATCATAAAGCACACTACCACCCCCAGCACACAACCACCCCCAATCACACTACCATCATCAATCACACAACCATCATCAATCACACGACCATCCCCAATCACACTACCGCCCCCAATCACACTAACATCATCAATCACAATACCATCATCAATCACAATACCATCATCAATCACACTACCATCCCCAATCACACTACCATCATCAATCACACTACCATAATCAATCACACTACCACCCCCAATCACACTACCACCCCCAATCACACTAACATCATCAATCACACTAACACCCCCAATCACACGAGCACCCCCAACAACACGAGCACCTCCATTCACACTACCATCATCAATCACACTACCATCATCAATCACACTACCAGCATCAATCACACTACCACCTCCAATCACCCTACCATCCCCAATCACACTTCCATCATCAATCGCACTGCCACCTCAATCACACTACCATCCCCATTCACACTACCACCCCAATCACACTACACTCCCCAATCGCACTACCATCCCCAATCACACTACACTCCCCAATCACACGAACATCCCCAATCAGACAACCACCCCCTATCACACTTCCACCCCCAATCACACTACCATCATCAATCACATTACCATCATCAATCACACTACGATCCCCAATCACACTACCACCCCAATCACACTGCCATCATCAATCACAGTACCATCACCAATCACAATACCATCCCCAATCACACTACACTCCCCAATCACACGACCATCCCCAATCACACTACCATCCCCAATCACACTACCATCATCAATCACACTACCATCATCAATCACACTACGATCCCCAATCACACTACCACCCCCAATCACACTGCCATCATCAATCACACTACCATCATCAATCACATTACCACCCCAATCACACTGCCATTATCGATCACACTACCATCATCAATCACACTACCATCCCTAATCACACTACCACCCACAATCACACTACCACCCCCAATCACACTACCATCCTCAGTCACACGACCATCATCAATCACACTACCATAATCAATCCCACTACCACCCCCAATCACACGAGCACCCCCAATAACACTAGCACCTCCATTCACACTACCATCATCAATCAGACTACCATCATCAAGCACACTACCACCTCCAATCACACTACCATCCCCAATCACACTTCCATCATCAATCGCACTGCCACCTCAATCACACTACCATCCCCAATCACACAACCACCCCCAATCACACTACACTCCCCAATCACACTACCATCCCCAATCACACTACACTCCCCAATCACACTATCACCCCCAATCAGACTACCACCCCCAATCACACTACCATCCCCAATCACACAACCACCCCCAATCACACTGCACTCCCCAATCACAGTACCATCATCAATCACACTATCACCCGCAATCACACTACCACCCCCAATCACACTACCATCCCCAATCACACTACCATCCCCAATCACACAACCACCCCCAATGACACTACACTCCCCAATCACACTATCACCCCAATCACACTACCACCCCCAATCACACTACCATCCCCAATCACACAACCACCCCCAATGACACTACACTCCCCAATCACACTACCATCCCCAATCACACAACCACCCCCAATCACACTGAACTCCCCAATCACACTACCATCATCAATCACACTGCCACCCCCAATCACACTAACACCCCAAATCACTCTACCATCCCCATTCACACTACCACCCCCAATCACACTACACTTCCCAATCACACTACCATCAACAAACACACTACCACGCACAATCACACCACACTCCCCAATCACACTACAATCCCCAATCACACGACATTCCCAATCACACTACCATCATCAATCAAACTACCACCCCATTCACACGACCATCATCAATCACACAACCATCATCAATCACTCTACCATCCCCAATGACATTACCACCATCAATCACACTACCATCCCCAATCACACTAGCTTCCCCAATCAGACTACCATCATCAATCACACTACCATCACCAATCACACTACCGTCCCCATTCACTCTACCACCCCCAATCACACTACAATCCCCAATCACACTACCATCCCCAATCACACTACACTCCCCAATCACTTCGACCATCCCCAATCACACTTCCACCCCCAATCACACTACCACTCCCAATCACACTACCATCATCAATCCCACTACCATCATCAATCACACTACCATCCCCAATCACACTCCCACCCCAATCACACTGCCATCATCAATCACACTACCATCATCAATCACACTACCATCCCCAATCACACTACAACCTCCAATCACACTACCATCCCCAATCACACTACCAACATCAATCACATGACCATCATAAAGCACACTACCACCCCCAGCACACAACCACCCCCAATCACACTACCATCATCAATCACACAACCATCATCAATCACACGACCATCCCCAATCACACTACCGCCCCCAATCACACTAACATCATCAATCACAATACCATCATCAATCACAATACCATCATCAATCACACTACCATCCCCAATCACACTACCATCATCAATCACACTACCATAATCAATCACACTACCACCCCCAATCACACTACCACCCCCAATCACACTAACATCATCAATCACACTAACACCCCCAATCACACGAGCACCCCCAACAACACGAGCACCTCCATTCACACTACCATCATCAATCACACTACCATCATCAATCACACTACCAGCATCAATCACACTACCACCTCCAATCACCCTACCATCCCCAATCACACTTCCATCATCAATCGCACTGCCACCTCAATCACACTACCATCCCCATTCACACTACCACCCCAATCACACTACACTCCCCAATCGCACTACCATCCCCAATCACACTACACTCCCCAATCACACGAACATCCCCAATCAGACAACCACCCCCTATCACACTTCCACCCCCAATCACACTACCATCATCAATCACATTACCATCATCAATCACACTACGATCCCCAATCACACTACCACCCCAATCACACTGCCATCATCAATCACAGTACCATCACCAATCACAATACCATCCCCAATCACACTACACTCCCCAATCACACGACCATCCCCAATCACACTACCATCCCCAATCACACTACCATCATCAATCACACTACCATCATCAATCACACTACGATCCCCAATCACACTACCACCCCCAATCACACTGCCATCATCAATCACACTACCATCATCAATCACATTACCACCCCAATCACACTGCCATTATCGATCACACTACCATCATCAATCACACTACCATCCCTAATCACACTACCACCCACAATCACACTACCACCCCCAATCACACTACCATCCTCAGTCACACGACCATCATCAATCACACTACCATAATCAATCCCACTACCACCCCCAATCACACGAGCACCCCCAATAACACTAGCACCTCCATTCACACTACCATCATCAATCAGACTACCATCATCAAGCACACTACCACCTCCAATCACACTACCATCCCCAATCACACTTCCATCATCAATCGCACTGCCACCTCAATCACACTACCATCCCCAATCACACAACCACCCCCAATCACACTACACTCCCCAATCACACTACACTCCCCAATCACACTACCATCCCCAATCACACTACACTCCCCAATCACACTATCACCCCCAATCAGACTACCACCCCCAATCACACTACCATCCCCAATCACACAACCACCCCCAATCACACTGCACTCCCCAATCACAGTACCATCATCAATCACACTATCACCCGCAATCACACTACCACCCCCAATCACACTACCATCCCCAATCACACTACCATCCCCAATCACACAACCACCCCCAATGACACTACACTCCCCAATCACACTATCACCCCAATCACACTACCACCCCCAATCACACTACCATCCCCAATCACACAACCACCCCCAATGACACTACACTCCCCAATCACACTATCACCCCAATCACACTACCACCCCCAATCACACAACCACCCCCAATCACACTGCACTCCCCAATCACAGTACCATCATCAATCACACTATCACCCGCAATCACACTACCACCCCCAATCACACTACCATCCCCAATCACACTACCATCCCCAATCACACAACCACCCCCAATGACACTACACTCCCCAATCACACAACCATCCCAAATCACACAACCACCCCCAATCACACTGCACTCCCCAATTACACTACCATCATCAATCACACTACCACCCCCAATCACACTAACACCCCAAATCACTCTACCATCCCCATTCACACTACCACCCCCAATCACACCACACTCCCCAATCACACTACAATCCCCAATCACACAACATTCCCAATCACACTACCATCATCCTTCACACTACCATCCCTAATCACACTGCAATCTTCAATCACATTACCACCCCCAATCAGACTACCATCCCCAATCACACTTCAATCATCAATCACACTACCATCATCAATCACACTGCCACCCCCAATCACACTACCATCATCAATCACACTATCACACACAATCACACGACCATCATCAATCACACTGCCACCCCCAATCACACTACCATCATCAATCACACTACCACCCACAATCACACTACCATCATCAATCACACTACCACCCCCAATCACACTACCACCCCCGATCATACTTCCAATCATCAATCACGCTACCACCCCCAGTACACTCCCACCCCCAATCACACTAAAATCATCATTCACACTAGCATCATCAATCACACGACCATCCGCAATCACACTACCACCCCCAATCACACTACCATCATTAATCACACTACCACCAAAAATCACACTACCACCCCCAATCACACTACCATCATCAATCGCACTGGCACCCCAATAACACTAGCACCTCCAATCACACTACAGTCATCAATCACACTAACATCATCAATCACACTACCATCCCCAATCGCACTACCGCCCCCAATCGCACTAGCGCCCCCAATCACACTACCATCATCAATCACACTACCAGCATCAATCAAACTACCACCCCTAATCACACTACCATCCCCAATCACACTACCATCATGAATCGCACTACCACCTCAATCACACTACCATCCCCAATCACACTACCACACCCAATCACACGACACTCCCCAATCACACTACCATCCCCAATTACACTGCCATCATCAATAACACTACAATCATGAATCACACTACCATCCCCAATCAGACGACCATCATCAATCACACTACCATCCCCAATCACACTACCACCCCAAATCACTTTACCATCCCCAATCACACTACAACCCCCAATCACACTACACTCCCCAATCACACTACCATCATCAATCACACTACCATCATCAGTCACACTACCATCCCTAATCACACTGCAATCTTCAATCACACTACCACCCCCTATCACACTACCATCATAAATCACAATACCATCATCAATTGCACTACCATCCCCAATCACACTACCGCACCCAATCACACTACCATCGTCAATCACACTACCATCATCAATCACACAACCATGATGTATCACACTGCCATCCCCAATCACACTTCCATCATCAGACACACTACCATCCCTAATCACACTACAAACTTCAATCACACTACCACCCCCTATCACACTACCATCATCAATCACACTACCATCTTAAATCGCACTACCATCCCCAATCACACTAGCACCCCCTATCACACTACCATCATCAATCACACTACCATCATCAATCACACTACAACCCCAATCACACGACCATCATCAATCACACTAACATCATCAAGCACACTACCATCGTCAATCCCACTACCACCCCCAATCACACTACCACCCCATCACACTACCATCATCAACCACACTACCGCACCCAATCACGCTACCATCATCAAACACGCTACCATCATCAATCACACTACCATCTCCAATCACACTACTATCATCAATCACACTACCACCCCATTCACACAACCATCATCAATCACACTACGATCATCAATCTGACTAACACCCCCAATCACACTACCATCATCAATCACAATACCATCACCAATCACACTGCCACCCCCATTCAAAATACCATCCCCAATCACACGACCATCATCAATCACACTACCACCCCATTCACACTACCATCATCAATCACACTACCATCATCAATCACACTACCACCCCATTCACACTACTACCCCCAATCACACTACCATCCCCAATCACACTACCATCATCAATCACACTACCACCCCATTCACACTAAAATCATCAATCACAATACCATCATCAATCACACTACCACCCCATTCACACTACCATCATCAATCACACAACCATCATCAATCACTCTACCATCCCCTATCACTCTACCACCATCAATCACACTACCACCCTCAATCACACTACCATCATCAATCACACCACCATCCCCAATCACACTAGCTTCCACCATCAGACTACCATCATCAATCACACTACCATCACCAATCACAATACCATCCCCAATCACACTGCCACCCCCAATCACACTACGCTCCCCAATCACACGACCATCCCCAATCACTCTAACATCACCAATCACACCACCATCCCCATTCACACTACCACCCCCAATCACACTACACTCCCCAATCACACTACCATCCCTAATCACACTACACTCCCCAATCACACGACCATCCCCAATCACACTGCCTCCCCCAATCACACTGCCACCCCCAATCACACTACCATCATCAATCACACTACCATCATCAATCACACTACCATCCCCAATCACACTACCATCCCAATCACATTGCCATCATCAATCACACTACCATCATCAATCACACTGCCATCCCCAATCACACTACCAACCCCAATCACACTGCCACCCCCAAACACACGACCATCATCAAGCACACTACCATCATCAATCACACTACCATCATCAATCGCGCTACCATCCCCAATCACACTACCACCCCCAATCACACTGCCATCGTCAATCACACTACCATCATCAATCACACAATCATGATCTATCACACTACCATCCCCAATCACACTACCAACCCCAATCGCACTACCATCATCAGACACGCTACCATCCCTAATCACACTACAATCTTCAATCACACTCCCACCCCTATCACATTCCCATCATCAATCACACTACCATCATCAATCGCACTACCATCCCCACTCACACTAGCACCCCCAATCACACTATCATCATCAATCATACTACCATCATCAATCACACTACAACCCCAATCACACAAACATCATCAATCACACTACCATCATCAATCACACTACCATCATCAATCACACTACCACCCCCAATCACATTACCATCATCAATCACACTACCATCGTCAATCACACTACCACCCCCAATCACACTACCACCCCCAATCACACGACCATCATCAACCACACTGCCACACCCAATCACATTACCATCATCAATCACGCTACCATCATCAAAAACACTACCACCCCCAAACACACTACCATCCCCAATCACACTCCCATCATCAATAACACTACCACCGAATTCACATCTACCATCATCAATCACACGACGATCATCAATCAGACTACCTCCTCCAATCACACGACCATCTTCAATCACACTACCATCACCAATCACACTACCACCCCCAATCAAAGTACCATCGCCAATCACACTACCATCATCAATCACACTACCACCCCATTCACACTACCACCCCCAATCACACTACCATCCCCAATCACACTACCATCATCAATCACACTACCACCCCATTCACACTACCATCATCAATCACACTACCATCATCAATCATACTACCACCCCATTCACACTAACATCTTCAATCACACAAATATTATCAATCACTCTACCATCATCAATCACACTACCACCATCAATCGCACTACCACCCTCAATCACACGACCATCATCAATCACACTCCCATCATCAATCACACTACCATCCCCAATCACACTACCACACCCAATCACACTGCACTCCCCAATCACACTATCACCCCCAGTCACACTACACTCCCCAATCACACGACCATCCCCAATCACACTACCATCACCAATCAAACTCCCATCCCCATTCACTCGAACGTTCCCAATCACACTGCACTCCCCAGTCACACTACCATCCCCAATCACATTACACTCCCCAATCACACGACCATCCCCAATCACACTGCCACCCCCAATCACACTACCACCCCCAATCACACTACCATCATCAATCACACTACCATCATCAATCACACTGCCATCCCCAATCAAACTACCATCATCAATCACACTGCCATCCCCAATCAAACTACCATCCCCAATCACACTGCACTCCCCAATCACACTATCACCCCCAGTCACACTACACTCCCCAATCACACGACCATCCCCAATCACACTACCATCACCAATCAAACTCCCATCCCCATTCACTCGAACGTTCCCAATCACACTGCACTCCCCAGTCACACTACCATCCCCAATCACATTACACTCCCCAATCACACGACCATCCCCAATCACACTGCCACCCCCAATCACACTACCACCCCCAATCACACTACCATCATCAATCACACTACCATCATCAATCACACTGCCATCCCCAATCAAACTACCATCATCAATCACACTGCCATCCCCAATCAAACTACCATCCCCAATCACATTACACTCCCCAATCACACGACCATCCCCAATCACACTGCCACCCCCAATCACACTACCACCCCCAATCACACTGCCATCATCAATCACACGACCATCATCAATCACACTACTATCCCCAATCACACTACCACCCCCAATCACACTACCATCATCAATCACACTACCATCCCCAATCACACTACCACCCCCAATCACACTACCATCATCAATCACACTGCCATCCCCAATCACACTACCACCCCCAATCACACTACCATCATCAATCACACTACCATCATCAATCAGACTACGACCCCCAGCACACTACCACCCCCAATCACACTACCATCATCAATCAAATTACCATCATCAATCACACGACAATCCCCAATTACACTACCACCCCCAATCACACTACCATCATCAATCACGCTACCATCATCAATCACACTACCATCCCCAATCACACTACCACCCCCAATCACACTGACATCATCAATCGCACTGCCACCCCAAATCACACTAGCACCCCCAATAACCCTAGCACCACCAATCACACTACCATCCCCAATCGCAGCACCATCCCCAATCACATTACCATCATCAATCGCACTGAAACCTCAATCACACTACCATCCCAAATCACAATACCACACCCAATCACACAACACTCCCCATGCACACTACCATCCCCAATCACACTACCACCCCCAATCACACTACCATCATCAATCACACTACCTCCCCAAATCACTCTACCATCCCCAATCACACGACCACACCCAATCACACTACGCTCCCCAATCACACTACCATCACCAATCATACTACCACCACCAATCACACTACACTCCACAATCACACTATCACCCCCACTCACACGACCTCCCCCAATCACACTACCATCACCAATCACACTACTATCATCAATCACACTACCACCCCAAATCACTCTACCATCCCCAATCATACTACCACCCCCAATCACACTGCACTCCCCAATCACACTACCATCACCAATCACACAACCACCCCCAATCACACTACACTTCCCAATCTCACTGCCATCATCAATCACACTACCATCCCCAATCACACTACCATCATCAATCACACTACCACCCCCAATCACACTACCACCCCCAATCACACTAACATCATCAATCGCACTACCACCCCCAATCACACTAGCACCACCAATAACACTAGCACCTCCAATCACACTACCATCATCAATCACACTACCATCATCAATCAGACTACCATCCCCAATCGCACCACCATCCCCAGTCAAACTACCATCATCAATCGCACTGCCACCTCAATCACACTACCATCCCACATCACACTACCACACTCAATCACACTACACTCCCCAATCACACTACCATCCCCAATCACACTACCACCCCCAATCACACTACCATCATCAATCACAATACCGCCCCAAATCACTCTACCATCCCCAATCACTCGACCACCCCCAATCACACTACACTCCCCAATCACACTACCATCACCAATCACACTACCACCCCCAATCACACTACACTCCCCAATCATACTACCATCACCAATCACACAACCACCCCCAATCACACTACACTCCCCAATCACACTACCATCATCAATCACACTACCATCCCCAATCATACTACCATCACCAATCACACAACCACCCCCAATCACACTACACTCCCCAATCACACTACCATCATCAATCACACTACCATCCCCAATCACACTACCATCATCAATCACACTACCATCACCAATCACACAACCACCTCCAATCACACTATCACCCCCACTCACACTACCTCCCCCAATCACACTATCACCCCCAATCACACTACACTCCCCAATCACACTACCATCACCAATCACACTACTATCATCAATCACACTACCACCCCAAATCACTGTACCATCCCCAATCACACTACCACCCCCAATCACATTACACTCCCCAATCACCCTACCATCACCAATCACACAACCACCCCCAATCACACTACATCCCCAATGACACTACCATCATCAATCACACTACCATCATCAATCACACTACCACCCCCAATCACACAACCACCCCCAATCACACTACATCCCCAATCACACTACCATCATCAATCACACTACCATCATCAATCACACTACCACCCCCAATCACACTACCACCCCCAATCACACTACCATCATCAATCACACTACTATCATCAATCACACTACCACCCCATTCACACAACCATCATCAATCACACTACGATCATCAATCTGACTACCACCCCCAATCACACTACCATCATCAATCACAATACCATCACCAATCACACTACCACCCCCATTCAAAATACCATCCCCAATCACACGACCATCATCAATCACACTACCACCCCATTCACACTACCATCATCAATCACACGACCATCATCAATCACACTACCACCCCATTCACACTACCATCATCAATCACACTACCATCATCAATCACACTACCACCCCATTCACACTACCATCATCAATCACAATACCATCATCAATCACACTACCACCCCATTCACACTACCATCATCAATCACACAACCATCATCAATCACTCTACCATCCCCTATCACTCTACCACCATCAATCACACTACCACCCTCAATCACACGACCATCATCAATCACACTACCATCATCAATCACACTACCATCCCCAATCACACTAGCTTCCACCATCAGACTACCATCATCAATCACACTACCATCATCAATCACACTGCCACCCCCAATCACACTACGCTCCCCAATCACACGACCATCCCCAATCACTCTACCATCACCAATCACACCACCATCCCCATTCACACTACCACCCCCAATCACACTACACTCCCCAATCACACTACCATCCCTAATCACACTACACTCCCCAATCACACGACCATCCCCAATCACACTGCCTCACCCAATCACACTGCCACCCCCAATCACACTACCATCATCAATCACACTACCATCCCCAATCACACTACCACCCCAATCACATTGCCATCATCAATCACACTACCATCATCAATCACACAGCCATCCCCAATCACACTACCAACCCCAATCACACTGCCACCCCCAATCACACGACCATCATCAAGCACACTACCATCATCAAACACACTACCATCCCCAATCACACTAGCACCCCCAATCACACGACCATCATCAATCACACTACCATCATCAATCACACTACCATCATCAATCGAGCTACCATCCCCAATCACACTACCACCCCCAATCACACTGCCATCGTCAATCACACTACCATCATCAATCACACAACCATGATCTATCACACTACCATCCCCAATCACACTACCAACCCCAATCGCACTACCATCATCAGACACACTACCATCCCTAATCACACTACAATCTTCAATCACACTCCCACCCCTATCACATTCCCATCATCAATCACACTACCATCATCAATCGCACTACCATCCCCACTCACACTAGCACCCCCAATCACACTATCATCATCAATCACACTACCATCATCAATCACACTACAACCCCAATCACACGAACATCATCAATCACACTACCATCATCAATCACACTACCATCATCAATCACACTACCACCCCCAATCACATTACCATCATCAATCACACTACCATCGTCAATCACACTACCACCCCCAATCACACGACCATCATCAACCACACTGCCACACCCAATCACATTACCATCATCAATCACGCTACCATCATCAAAAACACTACCACCCCCAAACACACTACCACCCCATTCACACTACCATCATCAATCACACGACGATCATCAATCAGACTACCACCCCATTCACACTACCATCATCAATCACACTACCATCATCAATCACACTACCATCATCAATCACACTACCACCCCCAATCACATTACCATCATCAATCACACTACCATCGTCAATCACACTACCACCCCCGATCACACGACCATCATCAACCACACTGCCACACCCAATCACATTACCATCATCAATCACACTACCATCGTCAATCACACTACCACCCCCAATCACACGACCATCATCAAAAACACTACCACCCCCAAACACACTAACATCCCCAATCACACTACCATCATCAATAACACCACCACCCCATTCACACTACCATCATCAATCACACGACGATCATCAATCACACTACCATCACCAATCACACTACCACCCCCAATCAAAGTACCATCCCCAATCACACTACCATCCCCAATCACACAACCACCCCCAATGACACTACACTCCCCAATCACACAACCATCCCAAATCACACAACCACCCCCAATCACACTGCACTCCCCAATTACACTACCATCATCAATCACACGACCACCCCCAATCACACTAACACCCCAAATCACTCTACCATCCCCATTCACACTACCACCCCCAATCACACTACACTTCCCAAGCACACTGCCATCAACAAACACACTACCACCCACAATCACACCACACTCCCCAATCACACTACAATCCCCAATCACACAACATTCCCAATCACACTACCATCATCCTTCACACTACCATCCCTAATCACACTGCAATCTTCAATCACATTACCACCCCCAATCAGACTACCATCCCCAATCACACTTCAATCATCAATCACACTACCATCATCAATCACACTGCCACCCCCAATCACACTACCATCATCAATCACACTATCACACACAATCACACGACCATCATCAATCACACTGCCACCCCCAATCACACTACCATCATCAATCACACTACCACCCACAATCACACTACCATCATCAATCACACTACCACCCCCAATCACACTACCACCCCCGATCATACTTCCAATCATCAATCACGCTACCACCCCCAGTACACTCCCACCCCCAATCACACTAAAATCATCATTCACACTAGCATCATCAATCACACGACCATCCGCAATCACACTACCACCCCCAATCACACTACCATCATTAATCACACTACCACCAAAAATCACACTACCACCCCCAATCACACTACCATCATCAATCGCACTGGCACCCCAATAACACTAGCACCTCCAATCACACTACAGTCATCAATCACACTAACATCATCAATCACACTACCATCCCCAATCGCACTACCGCCCCCAATCGCACTAGCGCCCCCAATCACACTACCATCATCAATCACACTACCAGCATCAATCAAACTACCACCCCTAATCACACTACCATCCCCAATCACACTACCATCATGAATCGCACTACCACCTCAATCACACTACCATCCCCAATCACACTACCACACCCAATCACACGACACTCCCCAATCACACTACCATCCCCAATTACACTGCCATCATCAATAACACTACAATCATGAATCACACTACCATCCCCAATCAGACGACCATCATCAATCACACTACCATCCCCAATCACACTACCACCCCAAATCACTTTACCATCCCCAATCACACTGCAACCCCCAATCACACTACACTCCCCAATCACACTACCATCATCAATCACACTACCATCATCAGTCACACTACCATCCCTAATCACACTGCAATCTTCAATCACACTACCACCCCCTATCACACTACCATCATAAATCACAATACCATCATCAATTGCACTACCATCCCCAATCACACTACCGCACCCAATCACACTACCATCGTCAATCACACTACCATCATCAATCACACAACCATGATGTATCACACTGCCATCCCCAATCACACTTCCATCATCAGACACACTACCATCCCTAATCACACTACAAACTTCAATCACACTACCACCCCCTATCACACTACCATCATCAATCACACTACCATCTTAAATCGCACTACCATCCCCAATCACACTAGCACCCCCTATCACACTACCATCATCAATCACACTACCATCATCAATCACACTACAACCCCAATCACACGACCATCATCAATCACACTAACATCATCAAGCACACTACCATCGTCAATCCCACTACCACCCCCAATCACACTACCACCCCATCACACTACCATCATCAACCACACTACCGCACCCAATCACGCTACCATCATCAAACACGCTACCATCATCAATCACACTACCATCTCCAATCACACTACTATCATCAATCACACTACCACCCCATTCACACAACCATCATCAATCACACTACGATCATCAATCTGACTAACACCCCCAATCACACTACCATCATCAATCACAATACCATCACCAATCACACTGCCACCCCCATTCAAAATACCATCCCCAATCACACGACCATCATCAATCACACTACCACCCCATTCACACTACCATCATCAATCACACTACCATCATCAATCACACTACCACCCCATTCACACTACTACCCCCAATCACACTACCATCCCCAATCACACTACCATCATCAATCACACTACCACCCCATTCACACTAAAATCATCAATCACAATACCATCATCAATCACACTACCACCCCATTCACACTACCATCATCAATCACACAACCATCATCAATCACTCTACCATCCCCTATCACTCTACCACCATCAATCACACTACCACCCTCAATCACACTACCATCATCAATCACACCACCATCCCCAATCACACTAGCTTCCACCATCAGACTACCATCATCAATCACACTACCATCACCAATCACAATACCATCCCCAATCACACTGCCACCCCCAATCACACTACGCTCCCCAATCACACGACCATCCCCAATCACTCTAACATCACCAATCACACCACCATCCCCATTCACACTACCACCCCCAATCACACTACACTCCCCAATCACACTACCATCCCTAATCACACTACACTCCCCAATCACACGACCATCCCCAATCACACTGCCTCCCCCAATCACACTGCCACCCCCAATCACACTACCATCATCAATCACACTACCATCATCAATCACACTACCATCCCCAATCACACTACCATCCCAATCACATTGCCATCATCAATCACACTACCATCATCAATCACACTGCCATCCCCAATCACACTACCAACCCCAATCACACTGCCACCCCCAAACACACGACCATCATCAAGCACACTACCATCATCAATCACACTACCATCATCAATCGCGCTACCATCCCCAATCACACTACCACCCCCAATCACACTGCCATCGTCAATCACACTACCATCATCAATCACACAATCATGATCTATCACACTACCATCCCCAATCACACTACCAACCCCAATCGCACTACCATCATCAGACACGCTACCATCCCTAATCACACTACAATCTTCAATCACACTCCCACCCCTATCACATTCCCATCATCAATCACACTACCATCATCAATCGCACTACCATCCCCACTCACACTAGCACCCCCAATCACACTATCATCATCAATCATACTACCATCATCAATCACACTACAACCCCAATCACACAAACATCATCAATCACACTACCATCATCAATCACACTACCATCATCAATCACACTACCACCCCCAATCACATTACCATCATCAATCACACTACCATCGTCAATCACACTACCACCCCCAATCACACTACCACCCCCAATCACACGACCATCATCAACCACACTGCCACACCCAATCACATTACCATCATCAATCACGCTACCATCATCAAAAACACTACCACCCCCAAACACACTACCATCCCCAATCACACTCCCATCATCAATAACACTACCACCGAATTCACATCTACCATCATCAATCACACGACGATCATCAATCAGACTACCTCCTCCAATCACACGACCATCTTCAATCACACTACCATCACCAATCACACTACCACCCCCAATCAAAGTACCATCGCCAATCACACTACCATCATCAATCACACTACCACCCCATTCACACTACCACCCCCAATCACACTACCATCCCCAATCACACTACCATCATCAATCACACTACCACCCCATTCACACTACCATCATCAATCACACTACCATCATCAATCATACTACCACCCCATTCACACTAACATCTTCAATCACACAAATATTATCAATCACTCTACCATCATCAATCACACTACCACCATCAATCGCACTACCACCCTCAATCACACGACCATCATCAATCACACTCCCATCATCAATCACACTACCATCCCCAATCACACTACCACACCCAATCACACTGCACTCCCCAATCACACTATCACCCCCAGTCACACTACACTCCCCAATCACACGACCATCCCCAATCACACTACCATCACCAATCAAACTCCCATCCCCATTCACTCGAACGTTCCCAATCACACTGCACTCCCCAGTCACACTACCATCCCCAATCACATTACACTCCCCAATCACACGACCATCCCCAATCACACTGCCACCCCCAATCACACTACCACCCCCAATCACACTACCATCATCAATCACACTACCATCATCAATCACACTGCCATCCCCAATCAAACTACCATCATCAATCACACTGCCATCCCCAATCAAACTACCATCCCCAATCACACTGCACTCCCCAATCACACTATCACCCCCAGTCACACTACACTCCCCAATCACACGACCATCCCCAATCACACTACCATCACCAATCAAACTCCCATCCCCATTCACTCGAACGTTCCCAATCACACTGCACTCCCCAGTCACACTACCATCCCCAATCACATTACACTCCCCAATCACACGACCATCCCCAATCACACTGCCACCCCCAATCACACTACCACCCCCAATCACACTACCATCATCAATCACACTACCATCATCAATCACACTGCCATCCCCAATCAAACTACCATCATCAATCACACTGCCATCCCCAATCAAACTACCATCCCCAATCACATTACACTCCCCAATCACACGACCATCCCCAATCACACTGCCACCCCCAATCACACTACCACCCCCAATCACACTGCCATCATCAATCACACGACCATCATCAATCACACTACTATCCCCAATCACACTACCACCCCCAATCACACTACCATCATCAATCACACTACCATCCCCAATCACACTACCACCCCCAATCACACTACCATCATCAATCACACTGCCATCCCCAATCACACTACCACCCCCAATCACACTACCATCATCAATCACACTACCATCATCAATCAGACTACGACCCCCAGCACACTACCACCCCCAATCACACTACCATCATCAATCAAATTACCATCATCAATCACACGACAATCCCCAATTACACTACCACCCCCAATCACACTACCATCATCAATCACGCTACCATCATCAATCACACTACCATCCCCAATCACACTACCACCCCCAATCACACTGACATCATCAATCGCACTGCCACCCCAAATCACACTAGCACCCCCAATAACCCTAGCACCACCAATCACACTACCATCCCCAATCGCAGCACCATCCCCAATCACATTACCATCATCAATCGCACTGAAACCTCAATCACACTACCATCCCAAATCACAATACCACACCCAATCACACAACACTCCCCATGCACACTACCATCCCCAATCACACTACCACCCCCAATCACACTACCATCATCAATCACACTACCTCCCCAAATCACTCTACCATCCCCAATCACACGACCACACCCAATCACACTACGCTCCCCAATCACACTACCATCACCAATCATACTACCACCACCAATCACACTACACTCCACAATCACACTATCACCCCCACTCACACGACCTCCCCCAATCACACTACCATCACCAATCACACTACTATCATCAATCACACTACCACCCCAAATCACTCTACCATCCCCAATCATACTACCACCCCCAATCACACTGCACTCCCCAATCACACTACCATCACCAATCACACAACCACCCCCAATCACACTACACTTCCCAATCTCACTGCCATCATCAATCACACTACCATCCCCAATCACACTACCATCATCAATCACACTACCACCCCCAATCACACTACCACCCCCAATCACACTAACATCATCAATCGCACTACCACCCCCAATCACACTAGCACCACCAATAACACTAGCACCTCCAATCACACTACCATCATCAATCACACTACCATCATCAATCAGACTACCATCCCCAATCGCACCACCATCCCCAGTCAAACTACCATCATCAATCGCACTGCCACCTCAATCACACTACCATCCCACATCACACTACCACACTCAATCACACTACACTCCCCAATCACACTACCATCCCCAATCACACTACCACCCCCAATCACACTACCATCATCAATCACAATACCGCCCCAAATCACTCTACCATCCCCAATCACTCGACCACCCCCAATCACACTACACTCCCCAATCACACTACCATCACCAATCACACTACCACCCCCAATCACACTACACTCCCCAATCATACTACCATCACCAATCACACAACCACCCCCAATCACACTACACTCCCCAATCACACTACCATCATCAATCACACTACCATCCCCAATCATACTACCATCACCAATCACACAACCACCCCCAATCACACTACACTCCCCAATCACACTACCATCATCAATCACACTACCATCCCCAATCACACTACCATCATCAATCACACTACCATCACCAATCACACAACCACCTCCAATCACACTATCACCCCCACTCACACTACCTCCCCCAATCACACTATCACCCCCAATCACACTACACTCCCCAATCACACTACCATCACCAATCACACTACTATCATCAATCACACTACCACCCCAAATCACTGTACCATCCCCAATCACACTACCACCCCCAATCACATTGCACTCCCCAATCACCCTACCATCACCAATCACACAACCACCCCCAATCACACTACATCCCCAATGACACTACCATCATCAATCACACTACCATCATCAATCACACTACCACCCCCAATCACACAACCACCCCCAATCACACTACATCCCCAATCACACTACCATCATCAATCACACTACCATCATCAATCACACTACCACCCCCAATCACACTACCACCCCCAATCACACTACCATCATCAATCACACTACTATCATCAATCACACTACCACCCCATTCACACAACCATCATCAATCACACTACGATCATCAATCTGACTACCACCCCCAATCACACTACCATCATCAATCACAATACCATCACCAATCACACTACCACCCCCATTCAAAATACCATCCCCAATCACACGACCATCATCAATCACACTACCACCCCATTCACACTACCATCATCAATCACACGACCATCATCAATCACACTACCACCCCATTCACACTACCATCATCAATCACACTACCATCATCAATCACACTACCACCCCATTCACACTACCATCATCAATCACAATACCATCATCAATCACACTACCACCCCATTCACACTACCATCATCAATCACACAACCATCATCAATCACTCTACCATCCCCTATCACTCTACCACCATCAATCACACTACCACCCTCAATCACACGACCATCATCAATCACACTACCATCATCAATCACACTACCATCCCCAATCACACTAGCTTCCACCATCAGACTACCATCATCAATCACACTACCATCATCAATCACACTGCCACCCCCAATCACACTACGCTCCCCAATCACACGACCATCCCCAATCACTCTACCATCACCAATCACACCACCATCCCCATTCACACTACCACCCCCAATCACACTACACTCCCCAATCACACTACCATCCCTAATCACACTACACTCCCCAATCACACGACCATCCCCAATCACACTGCCTCACCCAATCACACTGCCACCCCCAATCACACTACCATCATCAATCACACTACCATCCCCAATCACACTACCACCCCAATCACATTGCCATCATCAATCACACTACCATCATCAATCACACAGCCATCCCCAATCACACTACCAACCCCAATCACACTGCCACCCCCAATCACACGACCATCATCAAGCACACTACCATCATCAAACACACTACCATCCCCAATCACACTAGCACCCCCAATCACACGACCATCATCAATCACACTACCATCATCAATCACACTACCATCATCAATCGAGCTACCATCCCCAATCACACTACCACCCCCAATCACACTGCCATCGTCAATCACACTACCATCATCAATCACACAACCATGATCTATCACACTACCATCCCCAATCACACTACCAACCCCAATCGCACTACCATCATCAGACACACTACCATCCCTAATCACACTACAATCTTCAATCACACTCCCACCCCTATCACATTCCCATCATCAATCACACTACCATCATCAATCGCACTACCATCCCCACTCACACTAGCACCCCCAATCACACTATCATCATCAATCACACTACCATCATCAATCACACTACAACCCCAATCACACGAACATCATCAATCACACTACCATCATCAATCACACTACCATCATCAATCACACTACCACCCCCAATCACATTACCATCATCAATCACACTACCATCGTCAATCACACTACCACCCCCAATCACACGACCATCATCAACCACACTGCCACACCCAATCACATTACCATCATCAATCACGCTACCATCATCAAAAACACTACCACCCCCAAACACACTACCACCCCATTCACACTACCATCATCAATCACACGACGATCATCAATCAGACTACCACCCCATTCACACTACCATCATCAATCACACTACCATCATCAATCACACTACCATCATCAATCACACTACCACCCCCAATCACATTACCATCATCAATCACACTACCATCGTCAATCACACTACCACCCCCGATCACACGACCATCATCAACCACACTGCCACACCCAATCACATTACCATCATCAATCACACTACCATCGTCAATCACACTACCACCCCCAATCACACGACCATCATCAAAAACACTACCATCCCCAAACACACTAACATCCCCAATCACACTACCATCATCAATAACACCACCACCCCATTCACACTACCATCATCAATCACACGACGATCATCAATCACACTACCATCACCAATCACACTACCACCCCCAATCAAAGTACCATCCCCAACCACACTACCATCATCAATCACACTACCACCCCATTCACACTACCACCCCCAATCACACTACCATCCCCAATCACACTACCATCATCAATCACACTAGCACCCCATTCACACTACCATCATCAATCACACTACCATCATCAATCATACTACAATCCCATTCACACTACCATCTTCAATCACACAAATATTATCAATCACTCTACCATCATCAATCACACTACCACCATCAATCGCACTACCACCCTCAATCACACGACCATCATCAGTCACACTACCATCATCAATCACACTACCATCCCCAATCACACTAGCTTCCTCAATCAGACTACCATCATCAATCACACTACCATCACCAATCACACTACCACCCCCAATCACACTGCACTCCCCAATCACACTATCACCCATAGTCACACTACACTCCCCAATCACACGACCATCCCCAATCACACTACCATCACCAATGAAACTACCATCCCCATTCACTCTAACGCCCCCAACCACACTACACTCCCCAGTCACACTACCATCCCCAATCACATTACACTACCCAATCACACGACCATCCCCAATCACACTGCCACCCCCAATCACACTACCACCCCCAATCACACTACCATCATCAATCACACTACCATCATCAATCACACTGCCATCCCCAATCAAACTACCATCATCAATCACACTGCCATCCCCAATCACACTACCACCCCCAATCACATTACACTCCCCAATCACACGACCATCCCCAATCACACTGCCACCCCCAATCACACTACCATCATCAATCACACTACCATCCCCAATCACACTACCGCCCCCAATCACACTACCATCATCAATCACACTCCCATCCCCAATCATACTACCACCCCCAATCACACTACCATCATCAATCACACTACCATCCCCAATCACACTACCAGCCCCAATCACACTACCATCATCAATCACACTACCATCATCAATCAGACTACGACCCCCAGCACACTACCACCCCCAATCACACTACCATCATCAATCAAATTACCATCATCAATCACACGACCATCCCCAATCACACTACCACCCCCAATCACACTACCATCATCAATCACGCTACCATCATCAATCACACTACCATCCCCAATCACACTACCACCCCAATCACACTAACATCATCAATCGCACTACCACCCCAAATCACACTAGCACCCCCAATAACCCTAGCACCTCCAATCACACTGCCATCCCCAATCGCAACACCATCCCCAATCAAACTACCATCATCAATCGCACTGCCACCTCAATCACACTACCATCCCACATCACACTACCACATCCAATCACACTACAACCCCCAATCACACTACCATCCCCAATCACACTACCACCCCCAATCACACTAACATCATCAATCGCACTACCACCCCAAATCACACTACCATCCCCAATCGCACCACCATCCCCAATCAAACTACCATCATCAATCGCACTACCATCCCACATCACACTACCACACCCAATCACACTACACTCCCCAATCACACTACCATCCCCAATCACACTACCACCCCCAATCACACTACCATCATCAATCACAATACCACCCCAAATCACTCTACCATCCCCAATCACACGACCACCCCCAATCACACTACACTCCCCAATCACACTACCATCACCAATCACACTACCATCCCCAATCACACTACACTCCCCAATCATACTACCATCACCAATCACACAACCACCCCCAATCACACTATCACCCCCACTCACACTACCTCCCCCAATCACACTATCACCCCCAATCACACTACACTCCCCAATCACGCTACCATCACCAATCACACTACCATCATCAATCACACTGCCATCCCCAATCAAACTACCACCCCCAATCACACTACCTCCCCCAATCACACTATCACCCCCAATCACACTACACTCCCCAATCACACTACCATCATCAATCACACTACCATCCCCAATCACACTACCATCATCAATCACACTACCACCCCCAATCACACTATCACCCCCACTCACACTACCTCCCCCAATCACACTATCACCCCCAATCACACTACACTCCCCAATCACACTACCATCACCAATCACACTACTATCATCAATCACACTACCACCCCAAATCACTCTACCATCCCCAATCACAGTACCACCCCCAATCACACTACACTCCCCAATCACACTACCATCACCAATCACACAACCACCCCCAATCACACTACATCCCCAATCACACTAACATCATCAATCACACTACCATCATCAATCACACTACCACCCCCAATCACACAACCACCCCCAATCACACTAGATCCCCAATCACACTACCATCATCAATCACACTACCATCATCAATCACACTACCACCCCCAATCACACTACCACCCCCAATCACACTACCATCATCAATCACACTACCATCATCAATCACACTACCATCCCCAATCGCACCACCATTCCCAATCACACTACGATCATCAATCGCACTGCCACCTCAATCACACTACACTCCCCAATCACACTACCATCCCAAATCACACTACCACACCCAATCACACTACACTCCCCAATCACACTACCATCCCCAATCACACTACCACCCCCAATCACACTACTATCATCAATCACACAACCACCCCAAATAACTCTACCATCCCCAATCACACTACCACCCCCAATCACACTACACACCCCAATCACACTACCATCACCAATCACACTACACTCCCCAATCACACTATCACCCCCACTCACACTACCTCCCCCAATCACACTACCACCCCCAATCACACTACACTCCCCTATCACACTACCATCACCAATCACACTACCATCATCAATCACACTACCACCCCAAATCACTCTACCATCCCCAATCACACTGCCAACCCCAATCACACTGCACTCCTCAATCACACTACCATCACCAATCACACAACCACCCCCAAATACAATACACTCCCCAATCACACTAGCACCCCAATCACACTACCACCCCCAATCACACTGCCATCCCCAATTACACTACCACCCCCAATCACACGACACTCCCCAATCACACTACCATCCCCAATCGCACTACACTCCGCAATCACACTACCACCCCCAATCACACTAGCACCACCAATCACCCTACCACCCCCAAACACAGTGCACTCCCCTAACTCACTTCCACCCCGAATCACACTACCATCATCAATCACACTACCATCACCAATCTCACTACCACACCCAATCACACTACACTCCCCAATCACACTGCCATCATCAATCACAGTACCATCCCCAATCACACTACCACCCCCAATCACAGTACCACCCCATTCACGCTACCATCATCAATCACACTACCATCATCAATCACCCTACCACCCCATTTACACTACCATCATCAACCAAACAACCATCATCAATCACTCTACCTTCCCTTATCACACTACCACCATCAATCACACTACCACCCTCAATCACACGACCATCATCAATCACAGTACCATCATCAATCACACTACCATCCCCAATCACAATAGCTTCCCCAATCAGACTACCATCATCAATCACACTACCATCACCAATCACAATACCATCCCCAATCACACTGCCACCCCCAATCACACTACACCCCCCAATCGCACGACCATCCCCAATCACACTACCATCACCAATCACATTACCATCCCCATTCACACTACCACAGCCAATCACACTACACTCCCCAATTACACTACCATCCCCAATCACACTACACTCCCCAATCACACTACCATCATCAATCACACTACCGTCATCAATCACACTGCAATCCCCAATCACACTACCACCCCAATCACACTGCCATCATCAATCACACTACCATCATCAATCACACTGCCATCCCCAATCACACTACCACCCCCAATCACACTACCATCATCAATCACACTACCATCCCAAATCACACTACCACCCCCAATCACACTATCATCATCAATCTTTTTTTTTTTTTCTTTTGGGCCTCCTTATCTCGAGAGACAATGGATACGTGCCTGGAGGTGGTCAGTGGTTTGTGAAGCAGCGCCTGGAGTGGCTATAAAGGCCAATTCTGGAATGACAGGCTCTTCCACAGGTGCTGCAGAGAAATTTGTTTGTGGGGGCTGTTGCACAGTTGGCTCTCCTCTTGCGCCTCTGTCTTTTTTCCTGCCAACTACTAAGTCTCTTCGACTCGCCACAATTTAGCCCTGTCTTTATGGCTGCCCGCCAGCTCTGGCGAATGCTGGCAACTGACTCCCACGACTTGTGATCAATGTCACACGATTTCATGTCACGTTTGCAGACGTCTTTATAACGGAGACATGGACGGCCGGTGGGTCTGATACCAGTGGCGAGCTCGCTGTACAATGTGTCTTTGGGGATCCTGCCATCTTCCATGCGGCTCACATGGCCAAGCCATCTCAAGCGCCGCTGACTCAGTAGTGTGTATAAGCTGGGGGTGTTGGCCGCTTCAAGGGCTTCTGTGTTGGAGATATAGTCCTGCCACCTGATGCCAAGTATTCTCCGAAGGCAGCGAAGATGGAATGAATTGAGACGTCGCTCTTGGCTGGCATACGTTGTCCAGGCCTCGCTGCCGTAGAGCAAGGTACTGAGGACACAGGCCTGATACACTCGGACTTTTGTGTTCCGTGTCAGTGCGCCATTTTCCCACACTCTCTTGGCCAGTCTGGACATAGCAGTGGAAGCCTTACCCATGCGCTTGTTGATTTCTGCATCTAGAGACAGGTTACTGGTGATAGTTGAGCCTAGGTCGGTGAACTCTTGAACCACTTCCAGAGCGTGGTCGCCAATATTGATGGATGGAGCATTTCTGACATCCTGCCCCATGGTGTTCGTTTTCTTGAGGCTGATGGTTAGGCCAAATTCATTGCAGGCAGACGCAAACCTGTCGATGAGACTCTGCAGGCATTCTTCAGTGTGAGATGTTAAAGCAGCATCGTCAGCAAAGAGGAGTTCTCTGATGAGGACTTTCCGTACTTTGGACTTCGCTCTTAGACGGGCAAGGTTGAACAACCTGCCCCCTGATCTTGTGTGGAGGAAAATTCCTTCTTCAGAGGATTTGAACGCATGTGAAAGCAGCAGGGAGAAGAAAATCCCAAAAAGTGTGGGTGCGAGAACACAGCCCTGTTTCACACCACTCAGGATAGGAAAGGGCTCTGATGAGGAGCCACCATGTTGAATTGTGCCTTTCATATTGTCATGGAATGAGGTGATGATACTTAGTAGCTTTGGTGGACATCCGATCTTTTCTAGTAGTCTGAAGAGACCACGTCTGCTGACGAGGTCAAAGGCATCATCAAGCACACTACCATCATCAATCACACTACCATCCCTAATCACACTACAATCTTCAATCACACTACCACCCTTTATCACAATACCATCATCAATCACACTACCATCCCCAATCACACTGCCACCCCCAATCACACTGCCATCGTCAATCACACTACCATCATCAATCACACAAACATGATCTATCATACTACCATCCCCAATCACACTACCACCCCCAATCACACTACCATCATCAGACACAATACCATCCCTAATCACACTACAATCTTCAATCACACTCCCACCCCCTATCACACTACCATCATCAATGACACTACCATCATCAATCGCACTACCATCCCCAATCACACTAGCACCCCCAATCACACTGCCATCATCAATCACACTACCATCATCAATCACACTACAACCCCAATCACACGACCATCATCAATCACACTACCATCATCAATCACACTACCACCCCCAATCACATTACCATCATCAATCACACTACCATCGTCAATCACACTACCACCCCCAATCACATTACCACCCCCAATCGCACTACCATCATCAATCACGCTACCATCATCAATCACACTACCACCACCAAACACACTACCATCCCCCAATCACACTACCATCATCAATCACACTACAACCCCATTCACACTAACATCATCAATCACACTACGATCATCAATCAGACTACCACCTCCAATCACACTACCATCATCAATCAAACTACCACCCCCAATCACACTACCATCAGCAATCACACTACCATCACCAATCACACTACCACCCCCAATCAAAGTACCAAACCCAATCACACGACCATCATCAATCACACTACCACCCCATTCACACTACCATCAGCAATCACACTACCATCACCAATCACACTACCACCCCCAATCACACTACCATCAGCAATCACACTACCATCACCAATCACACTACCACCCCCAATCAAAGTACCAAACCCAATCACACTACCATCATCAATCACACGACCAGCACATTCACACTACCATCATCAATCACACAACCATCATCAATCACTGTACCATACCCAATCACACTACCACCATCGATCACACTACCACCCTCAATCACACGACCATCATCAATCACACTACCATCAGCAATCACACTACCACCCCCAATCACACTACAATCCCCATTCACACTATCACCCCAATCACAACACTCCCCAATCACACGACCATCCCCAATCACACTACCATCACCAATCACACGACCATCCCCATTCACTCTACCACCCCTAATCACACTACACTCCCCAATCACACTACCACACCCAATCACACTACCACCCCCAATCACACTACCATCATCAATCACACTACCATCATCAATCACACTACCACCCCCAATCACACTACCATCATCAATCACACTACCACCCCCAATCACACTACCATCATCAATCACACTACCACCACCAAACACACTACCATCCCCCAATCACACTACGATCATCAATCACACTAAAACCCCATTCACACTAACATCATCAATCACACTACGATCATCAATCACACTACCACCTCCAATCACACTACCATCATCAATCACACTACCACCCCCAATCACACTACCATCATCAATCACACTACCACCACCAAACACACTACCATCCCCCAATCACACTACGATCATCAATCACACTAAAACCCCATTCACACTAACATCATCAATCACACTACGATCATCAATCACACTACCACCTCCAATCACACTACCATCATCAATCACACTACCACCCCCAATCACACTACCATCATCAATCACACTACCATCACCAATCACACTACCACCCCCAATCAAAGTACCATCCCCAATCACACGACCATCATCAATCACACTACCACCATATTCACACTACCATCATCAATCACACTACCATCATCAATCACACTATCACCATATTCACACTACCATCATCAATCACACTACACACCCCAATCACACTACAATCCCCAATCACACTACCATCCCCAATCACACTACCACCCCCAATCACACTACACTCCCCAATCACACTACCATCACCAATCACACAACCACCCCCAATCACACTACACTCCCCAATCACACAACCACTCCCAATCACACTACCACCCCCAATCACACTACCATCCCCAATTGCACTACCACCCCCAAACACACTACACTCCCCAATCACACTACCATCACCAATCACATTACCATCCCCAATCACACTACACTCCGCAATCACATTACCATCACCATTCACACTACCACCACCAATCACACTACCACCCCCAATCACACTGCATTCCCCAAACACACTACCACCCCGAATCACAATACCATCATCAATCACACTACCATCACCAATCACACTACCACACCCAATCACACTACACTCCCCAATCACACTGCAATCATCAATCACACTGCCATCCCCAATCACACTACCACCCCCAATCACAATACACTCCCCAAGCACACTACCATCATCAATCACACCACCATCAAAAATCACACTACCATCCCCAATCACACTGCACACCGCAATCACACTACCATCATCAATCAAACTACCATCATCAATCACACTACCATCCCCAATCACACTACCACCCCAATCACACTACCATCATCAATCACACGACCATCCCCAATCACACTCCCACCCCAATCACACTACCATCATCAATCACACTACCATCATCAATCACACTACCATCCCCAATCACACTACCATCATCAATCACAGGACCATCATTAAAAACACTACCAACCAAAATCACACTACCACACACAATCACAGTACCATCATCAATCACACTACCATCATCAATCACACGACCGTCCCCAATCACACTACCACCCCCAATCACACTACCATCATCAATCACACAACCATCATCAATCACACGACCATCCCCAATCACACTACCATCCCCAATCACACTACCATCATCAATCACACTACCACCTCAATCACACTACCATCCCCAATCACACTACCACCCCCAATCACACTGACATCATCAATCGCACTACCATCCCCAATCATACTACCAACCCCAATCACACTACCATCATCTATCACACTACCATCATCAATCACACTACCATCATCAATCACACTACCACCCCCAATCACACTACCATCATCAATCACACTAACACCCCCAATCACACTACCATCATCAATCACACAACCATTATCAATCACACGACCATCCCCAATCACACTTCCACCCCCAATCACACTAGCATCATCAATCACACTACCATCATCAATCACACTACCACCCCCAATCACACTACCACCCCCAATCGCACTGACATCATCAATCGCACTACCACCCCCAATCACACTAGCACCCCCAATAACACTAGCACCTCCAATCACACTACCATCATCAATCACACTACCATCATGAATCACACTACCATCCCCAATCGCACGACCACCCCCAATCACACGACCATCATCAATCACACTACCATCATCAATCACACTACCACCCCCAATCACACTACACTCCCCATTCACACTATCACCCCAATCACGACACTCCCCAATCAAACGACCATCCCCAATCACACTACCATCACCAATCACACGACCATCCCCATTCACTCTACCACCCCTAATCACACTACACTCCCCAATCACACTACCACCCCCAATCACACTACCACCTCCAATCACACTACCATCATCAATCACACTACCATCATCAATCACACTACCACCCCCAATCACACTAGCATCATCAATCACACTACCACCCCCAATCACACTACCACCCCCAATCACACTGACATCATCAATCGCACTACCATCCCCAATCACACTAGCAGCCCCAATAACACTCGCACCTCCAATCACACTACCATCATCAATCACACTACCATCATCAATCACACTACCATCCCCAATCGCACGACCACCCCCAATCACACTACCATCATCCATCAGACTACCAGCATCAATCACACTACCATCCCCAATCACACTACCATCATCAATCGCACTGCCACCTCAATCACACTGCCATCCCCAATCACACTACCACCCCCAATCACAGTACCACCCCCAATAACACTACCATCATCAATCACACTACCATCATCAATCACACTACCACCCCCAATCATACTACCATCATCAATCACACTACCACCCCCAATCACACTAGCATCATCAATCACACTACCATCACCAAACACACTACCACCCCCCAATCACACTAGCATCATCAATCACACTACCACCACCAAACACACTACCATCCCCCAATCACACTACCATCATCAATCACACTACAACCCCATTCACACTAACATCATCAATCACACTACCATCACCAATCACACTACCACCCCCAATCAAAGTACCATCACCAATCACACTACCACCCCCAATCAAAGTACCATCCCCAATCACACGACCATCATCAATCACACTACCACCATATTCACACTACCATCATCAATCACACTACCGTCATCAATCACACGACCAGCACATTCACACTACCATCATCAATCACACAACCATCATCAATCACTGTTCCATACCCAATCACACTACCACCATAAATAACACTACCACCCTCAATCACGCAACCATCATCAATCACTGTACCATACCCAATCACACAACCATCATCAATCACACTACCACCCCCAATCACACTACACTCCCCATTCACTCTATCACCCCAATCACGACACTCCCCAATCACACGACCATCCCCAATCACACTACCATCACCAATCACACGACCATCCCCATTCACTCTACCACACCTAATCACACTACACTCCCCAATCACACTACCACCCCAAATCACACTACCACCCCCAATCACACTACCATCATCAATCACACTACCATCATCAATCACACTACAACCCCCAATCACACTACCACCCCCAATCACACTACCATCATCAATCACACTACCACCCCCAATCACACTAGCATCATCAATCACACTACCATCATCAATCACACTACCACCCCCAATCACACTACCACCCCCAATCACTCTGACATCATCAATCACACTACCATCATCAATCACACTACCACCCCCAATCACACTACCACCCCCAATCACACTGACATCATCAATCGCACTACCATCCCCAATCACACTACCACCCCCAATCACACTACCACCCCCAATCACACTACCATCATCAATCACACTACCACCCCCAATCACACTACCATCATCAATCACACTACCACCCCCAATCACACTACCATCATCAATCACACTAGCATCATGAATCACACTACCACCATCAATCACACTACCACCCTCAATCACACGACCATCATCAATCACACTACCATCATCAATCACACTACCATCCCCAATCACACTAGCACCCCCAATAACACTAGCACCTCCAATCACACTACCAACATCAATCACACTAGCATCATGAATCACACTACCACCATCAATCACACTACCACCCTCAATCACACGACCATCATCAATCACACTACCATCATCAATCACACGACCATCCCCAATCACACTACCATCCCCAATCGCACTACCATCCCCAATCACACTACCACCCCCAATCACACTACCATCATCAATCACACTGACATCATCAATCGCACTACCATCCCCAATCACACTAGCAGCCCCAATAACACTCGCACCTCCAATCACACTACCATCATCAATCACACTACCATCATCAATCACACTACCATCCCCAATCACACTAGCACCCCCAATAACACTAGCACCTCCAATCGCACTACCATCATCAATCACACTACCATCATGAATCACACTACCACCATCAATCACACTACCACCCTCAATCACACGACCATCATCAATCACACTACCATCATCAATCACACGACCATCCCCAATCACACTACCATCCCCAATCGCACTACCATCCCCAATCACACTACCAACCCCAATCACACGACCATCATCTATCACACTACCATCATCAATCACACTTCCATCATCAATCACACTACCACCCCCAATCACACTACCATCATCAATCACACTACCACCCCCAATCACACTACCATCATCAATCACACTACCACCCCCAATCACACTACCATCATCAATCACACAACCATTATCAATCACACGACCATCCCCAATCACACTTCAACCCCCAATCACACTCGCATCATCAATCACACTACCATCATCAATCACACTACCACCCCCAATCACACTACCACCCCCAATCGCACTGACATCATCAATCGCACTACCACCCCCAATAACACTAGCACCTCCAATCACACTACCATCATCAATGACACTACCATCATGAATCACGCTACCACCATCAATCACACTACCACCCTCAATCACACGACCATCATCAATCACACTACCATCATCAATCACACTACCACCCCCAATCACGACACTCCCCAATCAAACGACCATCCCCAATCACACTACCATCACCAATCACACGACCATCCCCATTCACTCTACCACGCCTAATCACACTACACTCCCCAATTACACTACCACCCCCAATCACACTAGCAGCCCCAATAACACTCGCACCCCCAATCACACTACCACCCCCAATCACACTACCATCATCAATCACACTACCACCCCCAATCACACTACCATCCCCAATCGCACGACCACCCCAATCACACTACCATCATCCATCAGACTACCAGCATCAATCACACTACCATCATCAATCGCACTGCCACCTCAATCACACTACCATCCCCAATCACACTACCACCCCCAATCACACTACCACCCCCAATCACACTACCATCATCAATCACACTACCATCATCAATCACTCTACCACCCCCAATCATACTACCATCATCAAGCACACTACCACCCCCAATCACACTAGCATCATCAATCACACTACCATCATCAATCACTCTACCACCCCCAATCATACTACCATCATCAAGCACACTACCACCCCCAATCACACTACCATCATCAATCACACTACCATCATCAATCACTCTACCACCCCCAATCATACTACCATCATCAAGCACACTACCACCCCCAATCACACTACCATCATCAATCACACTACCATCATCAATCACTCTACCACCCCCAATCATACTACCATCATCAAGCACACTACCACCCCCATTCACACTACCATCATCAATCGCACTGCCACCTCAATCACACTACCATCCCCAATCACACTACCACCCCCAATCACACTACCACCCCCAATCACACTACCATCATCAATCACACTACCATCATCAATCACTCTACCACCCCCAATCATACTACCATCATCAAGCACACTACCACCCCCAATCACACTAGCATCATCAATCACACTACCATCACCAAACACACTACCACCCCCCAATCACACTAGCATCATCAATCACACTACCACCACCAAACACACTACCATCCCCCAATCACAATACCATCATCAATCACACTACAACCCCATTCACACTAACATCATCAATCACACTACGATCATCAATCAGACTACCACCTCCAATCACACTACCATCATCAATCACACTACCATCACGAATCACACTACCATCCCCAATCACACGACCATCATCAATCACACTACCACCATATTCACACTACCATCATCAATCACACTACCGTCATCAATCACACAACCATCATCAATCACTGTTCCATACCCAATCACACTACCATCATCAATCACACTACCACCCCCAATCACACTACACTCCCCATTCACACTATCACCCCAATCACGACACTCCCCAATCACACGACCATCCCCAATCACACTACCATCACCAATCACACGACCATCCCCATTCACTCTACCACCCCTAATCACACTACACTCCCCAATCACACTACCACCCCCAATCACACTACCACCCCCAATCACACTACCATCATCAATCACACTACCATCATCAATCACACTACCACCCCCAATCACACTACCACCCCCAATCACACTACCATCATCAATCACACTACCACCCCCAATCACACTACCATCATCAATCACACGACCATCCCCAATCACACTACCATCCCCAATCGCACTACCATCCCCAATCACACTACCACCCCCAATCACACGACCATCATCAATCACACTACCATCATCAATCACACTACCATCCCCAATCACACTAGCACCCCCAATAACACTAGCACCTCCAATCACACTACCATCATCAATCACACTACCATCATGAATCACACTACCACCATCAATCACACTACCACCCTCAATCACACGACCATCATCAATCACACTACCATCATCAATCACACGACCATCCGCAATCACACTACCATCCCCAATCGCACTACCATCCCCAATCACACTACCAACCCCAATCACACTACCATCATCAATCACACTACCATCATCAATCACACTACCATCATCAATCACACTACCATCCCCAATCACACTAGCACCCCCAATAACACTAGCACCTCCAATCACACTACCATCATCAATCACACTACCATCATGAATCACACTACCACCATCAATCACACTACCACCCTCAATCACACGACCATCATCAATCACACTACCATCATCAATCACACGACCATCCGCAATCACACTACCATCCCCAATCGCACTACCATCCCCAATCACACTACCATCCCCCAATCACACTACCATCATCAATCACACTACAACCCCATTCACACTAACATCATCAATCACACTACCATCACCAATCACACTACCACCCCCAATCAAAGTACCATCACCAATCACACTACCACCCCCAATCAAAGTACCATCCCCAATCACACGACCATCATCAATCACACTACCACCATATTCACACTACCATCATCAATCACACTACCGTCATCAATCACACGACCAGCACATTCACACTACCATCATCAATCACACAACCATCATCAATCACTGTTCCATACCCAATCACACTACCACCATAAATAACACTACCACCCTCAATCACGCAACCATCATCAATCACTGTACCATACCCAATCACACAACCATCATCAATCACACTACCACCCCCAATCACACTACACTCCCCATTCACTCTATCACCCCAATCACGACACTCCCCAATCACACGACCATCCCCAATCACACTACCATCACCAATCACACGACCATCCCCATTCACTCTACCACACCTAATCACACTACACTCCCCAATCACACTACCACCCCAAATCACACTACCACCCCCAATCACACTACCATCATCAATCACACTACCATCATCAATCACACTACCACCCCCAATCACACTACCACCCCCAATCACACTAGCATCATCAATCACACTACCACCCCCAATCACACTACCACCCCCAATCACTCTGACATCATCAATCACACTACCATCATCAATCACACTACCACCCCCAATCACACTACCACCCCCAATCACACTGACATCATCAATCGCACTACCATCCCCAATCACACTACCACCCCCAATCACACTACCACCCCCAATCACACTACCATCATCAATCACACTACCACCCCCAATCACACTACCATCATCAATCACACTACCACCCCCAATCACACTACCATCATCAATCACACTAGCATCATGAATCACACTACCACCATCAATCACACTACCACCCTCAATCACACGACCATCATCAATCACACTACCATCATCAATCACACTACCATCCCCAATCACACTAGCACCCCCAATAACACTAGCACCTCCAATCACACTACCAACATCAATCACACTAGCATCATGAATCACACTACCACCATCAATCACACTACCACCCTCAATCACACGACCATCATCAATCACACTACCATCATCAATCACACGACCATCCCCAATCACACTACCATCCCCAATCGCACTACCATCCCCAATCACACTACCACCCCCAATCACACTACCATCATCAATCACACTGACATCATCAATCGCACTACCATCCCCAATCACACTAGCAGCCCCAATAACACTCGCACCTCCAATCACACTACCATCATCAATCACACTACCATCATCAATCACACTACCATCCCCAATCACACTAGCACCCCCAATAACACTAGCACCTCCAATCACACTACCATCATCAATCACACTACCATCATGAATCACACTACCACCATCAATCACACTACCACCCTCAATCACACGACCATCATCAATCACACTACCATCATCAATCACACGACCATCCCCAATCACACTACCATCCCCAATCGCACTACCATCCCCAATCACACTACCAACCCCAATCACACGACCATCATCTATCACACTACCATCATCAATCACACTTCCATCATCAATCACACTACCACCCCCAATCACACTACCATCATCAATAACACTACCACCCCCAATCACACTACCATCATCAATCACACTACCACCCCCAATCACACTACCATCATCAATCACACAACCATTATCAATCACACGACCATCCCCAATCACACTTCAACCCCCAATCACACTCGCATCATCAATCACACTACCATCATCAATCACACTACCACCCCCAATCACACTACCACCCCCAATCGCACTGACATCATCAATCGCACTACCACCCCCAATAACACTAGCACCTCCAATCACACTACCATCATCAATGACACTACCATCATGAATCACGCTACCACCATCAATCACACTACCACCCTCAATCACACGACCATCATCAATCACACTACCATCATCAATCACACTACCACCCCCAATCACGACACTCCCCAATCAAACGACCATCCCCAATCACACTACCATCACCAATCACACGACCATCCCCATTCACTCTACCACGCCTAATCACACTACACTCCCCAATTACACTACCACCCCCAATCACACTACCACCCCCAATCACACTACCATCATCAATCACACTACCATCATCAATCACACTACCACCCCCAATCACACTACCACCTCCAATCACACTGACATCATCAATCGCACTACCATCCCCAATCACACTAGCAGCCCCAATAACACTCGCACCCCCAATCACACTACCACCCCCAATCACACTACCATCATCAATCACACTACCACCCCCAAACACACTACCATCATCAATCACACTACCACCCCCAATCACACTACCATCATCAATCACACTACCATCCCCAATCGCACGACCACCCCAATCACACTACCATCATCCATCAGACTACCAGCATCAATCACACTACCATCCCCATTCACACTACCATCATCAATCGCACTGCCACCTCAATCACACTACCATCCCCAATCACACTACCACCCCCAATCACACTACCACCCCCAATCACACTACCATCATCAATCACACTACCATCATCAATCACTCTACCACCCCCAATCATACTACCATCATCAAGCACACTACCACCCCCAATCACACTAGCATCATCAATCACACTACCATCACCAAACACACTACCACCCCCCAATCACACTAGCATCATCAATCACACTACGACCACCAAACACACTACCATCCCCCAATCACAATACCATCATCAATCACACTACAACCCCATTCACACTAACATCATCAATCACACTACGATCATCAATCAGACTACCACCTCCAATCACACTACCATCATCAATCACACTACCATCACGAATCACACTACCATCCCCAATCACACGACCATCATCAATCACACTACCACCATATTCACACTACCATCATCAATCACACTACCGTCATCAATCACACAACCATCATCAATCACTGTTCCATACCCAATCACACTACCATCATCAATCACACTACCACCCCCAATCACACTACACTCCCCATTCACACTATCACCCCAATCACGACACTCCCCAATCACACGACCATCCCCAATCACACTACCATCACCAATCACACGACCATCCCCATTCACTCTACCACCCCTAATCACACTACACTCCCCAATCACACTACCACCCCCAATCACACTACCACCCCCAATCACACTACCATCATCAATCACACTACCATCATCAATCACACTACCACCCCCAATCACACTACCACCCCCAATCACACTACCATCCCCAATCGCACTACCATCCCCAATCACACTACCACCCCCAATCACACTACCATCATCAATCACACTACCATCATCAATCACACTACCATCCCCAATCACACTAGCACCCCCAATAACACTAGCACCTCCAATCACACTACCATCATCAATCACACTACCATCATGAATCACACTACCACCATCAATCACACTACCACCCTCAATCACACGACCATCATCAATCACACTACCATCATCAATCACACGACCATCCGCAATCACACTACCATCCCCAATCGCACTACCATCCCCAATCACACTACCAACCCCAATCACACTACCATCATCAATCACACTACCATCATCAATCACACTACCACCCCCAATCACACTACCACCCCCAATCACACTACCATCATCAATCACACTACCACCCCCAATCACACTACCATCATCAATCACACGACCATCCCCAATCACACTACCATCCCCAATCGCACTACCATCCCCAATCACACTACCACCCCCAATCACACTACCATCATCAATCACACTGACATCATCAATCGCACTACCATCCCCAATCACACTAGCAGCCCCAATAACACTCGCTCCTCCAATCACACTACCATCATCAATCACACTACCATCATCAATCACACTACCATCCCCAATCACACTAGCACCCCCAATAACACTAGCACCTCCAATCACACTACCATCATCAATCACACTACCATCATGAATCACACTACCACCATCAATCACACTACCACCCTCAATCACACGACCATCATCAATCACACTACCATCATCAATCACACGACCATCCCCAATCACACTACCATCCCCAATCGCACTACCACCCCCAATCATACTACCATCATCAAGCACACTACCACCCCCAATCACACTAGCATCATCAATCACACTACCATCACCAAACACACTACCACCCCCAATCACACTAGCATCATCAATCACACTACCACCACCAAACACACTACCATCCCCCAATCACAATACCATCATCAATCACACTACAACCCCATTCACACTAACATCATCAATCACACTACGATCATCAATCAGACTACCACCTCCAATCACACTACCATCATCAATCACACTACCATCACGAATCACACTACCATCCCCAATCACACGACCATCATCAATCACACTACCACCATATTCACACTACAATCATCAATCACACTACCGTCATCAATCACACAACCATCATCAATCACTGTTCCATACCCAATCACACTACCATCATCAATCACACTACCACCCCCAATCACACTACACTCCCCATTCACACTATCACCCCAATCACGACACTCCCCAATCACACGACCATCCCCAATCACACTACCATCACCAATCACACGACCATCCCCATTCACTCTACCACCCCTAATCACACTACACTCCCCAATCACACTACCACCCCCAATCACACTACCACCCCCAATCACACTACCATCATCAATCACACTACCATCATCAATCACACTACCACCCCCAATCACACTACCACCCCCAATCACACTACCATCATCAATCACACTACCACCCCCAATCACACTACCATCATCAATCACACGACCATCCCCAATCACACTACCATCCCCAATCGCACTACCATCCCCAATCACACTACCACCCCCAATCACACTACCATCATCAATCACACTGACATCATCAATCGCACTACCATCCCCAATCACACTAGCAGCCCCAATAACACTCGCACCTCCAATCACACTACCATCATCAATCACACTACCATCATCAATCACACTACCATCATCAATCACACTACCATCCCCAATCGCACGACCACCCCCAATCACACTACCATCATCCATCAGACTACCAGCATCAATCACACTACCATCCCCAATCACACTACCATCATCAATCGCACTGCCACCTCAATCACACTATCATCCCCAATCACACTACCACCCCCAATCACACTACCACCCCCAATCACACTACACTCCCCAATCACACTACCATCACCAATCACACTACCATCACCAATCACACAACCACCCCCAATCACACTACACTCCCCAATCACACAACCACTCCCAATCACACGACCACCCCCAATCACACTACCATCCCCAATTGCACTACCACCCCCAAACACACTACACTCCCCAATCACACTACCATCACCAATCACATTACCATCCCCAATCACACTACACTCCGCAATCACACTACCATCACCATTCACACTACCACCACCAATCACACTACCACCCCCAATCACACTGCACTCCCCAAACACACTACCACCCCGAATCACAATACCATCATCAATCACACTGCCATCCCCAATCACACTACCACCCCCAATCACAATACACTCCCCAAGCACACTACCATCATCAATCACACCACCATCAAAAATCACACTACCATCCCCAATCACACTGCACACCCCAATCACACTACCATCATCAATCACACTTCCATCATCAATCACACTACCATCCCCAATCACAGCACCATCATCAATCACACTACCATCATCAATCACATGACCGTCCCCAATCACACTACCACCCCCAATCACACTACCATCATCAATCACACAACCATCATCAATCACACGACCATCCCCAATCACACTACCATCCCCAATCACACTTGCATCATCAATCACACTACCACCTCAATCACACTACCATCCCCAATCACACTGCCACCCCCAATCACACTGACATCATCAATCGCACGACCATCCCCAATCACACTACCAACCCCAATCACACTACCATCATCTATCACACTACCATCATCAATCACACTACCATCATCAATCACACTACCACCCCCAATCACACTACCATCATCAATCACAGTACCATCATCAATCACACTACCACCCCCAGCACACTACCACCCCCAATCACACTACCATCATCAATCACACTACCACCCCCAATCACAAAACCATGATCAATCACACTACCATCATCAATCACACGACCATCCCCAATCACACTACCATCATCAATCACACTACCATCATCAATCACACTACCACCCCCAATCACACTACCATCCCCAATCACACTACCACCCCAAATCACTCTACCATTCCCAATCACACTCCCACCCCAAATCACACTACCATCCCCAATCACACTCCCACCCCCTATCACACTACCATCATCAATAACTCTACCATCATCAGTCGCACTACCATCCCCAATCACACGACCATCACAATCACACTACCATCATCAATCACACTACCATCATCAATCACACTACCACCCCCAATCACATTACCATCATCAATGACACTACCATCATCAATCGCACTACCATCCCCAATCACACTACAACCCCAATCACACGACCATCATCAATCACACTACCATCATCAATCACACTACCAACCCCAATCACATTACCATCATCAATCACACTATCATCGTCAATCACACTACCACCCCCAAACACACTACCATCCCCAATCACACAACCATCGTCAATCACACTACCACCCCATTCACACAACCATCATCAATCACACTACGATCATCAATCAGACTAGCACCTCCAATCACACTACCATCATCAATCACACTACCATCACCAATCACACTACCACCCCCAATCAAAGTACCATCCCCAATCACACTACCTTCATCAATCACACTACCATCATCAATCACACTTCCACCCCATTCACACTACCATCATCAATCACACTACCACCCCAAATCAAAGTACCATCCCCAATCACACTACCACCCCATTCACACTACCATCATCAATCACACAACAATCATCAATCACTCTACCATACCCAATGACACTACCACCATCAATCACTCTACCACCCTCAATCACACGACCATCAATCACACTACCATCATCAATCACACTACCATCCCCAATCACACTAGCTTCCCCAATCAGACTACCATCATCAATCACTCTACCACCCCCAATCACACTACACTCCCCAATCACACTACCACCCCCAATCACACTACCACCCCCAATCACACTATCATCATCAATCACACTACCACCCCCAATCACACTATCATCATCAATCACACTACCACCCCCAATCACACAACCATAATCAATCACACTACCACCCCCAATCACACTGACATCATCAATCACACTACCACCCCGAATCACACTACCATCATCAATCACACTGCCATCATCAATCACACTATCATCATCAATCACACTACCACCCCCATTCACACTATCATCATCAATCACACTACCACCCCCAATCACACAACCATAATCAATCACACTACCACCCCCAATCACACTGACATCATCAATCACACTACCACCCCGAATCACACTACCATCATCAATCACACTGCCATCATCAATCACACTACCATCATCAATCACACGACCATCCCCAATCACACTACCATCATCAATCACACTACCATCATCAATCACACTACCATCATCAATCACACTACCACCACCAATCACACTACCATCATCAATCACACTACCATCATCAATCACACTACCACCCCCAATCACACTACCATCATCAAACACACTACCACCCCCAATCACACGACCACCCCCAATCGCACAGACTTCATCAATCGCGCTACCACCCCCAATCACACTACCACCCCCAATCACACTACCACCCCCAATCGCACAGACTTCATCAATCACACTACCACCCCGAATCACACTACCATCATCAATCACACTACCATCATCAATCACACTACCATCATCAATCACACTACCACCCCCAATCACACTACCATCATCAAACACACTACCACCCCCAATCACACGACCATCATCAATCACACTACCACCCCCAATCGCACTAGCATCATCAATCACACTACCACCCCCAATCACACTACCACCCCCAATCGCACAGACTTCATCAATCGCGCTACCACCCCCAATCACACTACCACCCCCAATCACACTACCACCCCCAATCGCACAGACTTCATCAATCGCACTACCACCCCCAATAACACTAGCACCTCCAATCACACTACCATCATCAATCACACTACCATCATCAATCACACTACCATCTCCAATCGCACGATCACCCCCAATCACACTACCATCATTCATCAGACTACCAGCATCAATCACACTACCATCATCAATCACACTACAATCCCCAATCACACTACCACCCCCAATCACACTACACACCCCAATCACTCTACCATCCCCAATCACACTACCAGCCCCAATCACACTACCACCCCCAATCACAATACACTCCCCAATCACACTACCATCACCAATTACACTACCATCATCAATCACAATACCACCCCAAAAGAATGTATCATCCCCAATCACACTACCACCCCCAATCACACTACACTCCCCAATCACACTACCATCACCAATCACACAACCACCACCAATCACACTACACTCCCCAATCACACTACACTCCACAATCACACTACCATCACTAATCACACTACCACCACCAATCACACTACCACCCCCAATCACAATGCACTCCCCAAACACACGACCACCCCGAATCACACTACCATCATCAATCACACTACCATCACCAATCGCACTACCACACTCAATCACACTACACTCCCCAATCACACTACCATCACCAATCACACAACCATCACCAATCACATTACCATCCCCAATCACACTACACTCCACAATCACACTACCATCACCAATCACACTACCACCACCAATCACACTACCACCCCCAATCACAATGCACTCCCCAAACACACGACCACCCCGAATCACACTACCATCATCAATCACACTACCATCACCAATCGCACTACCACACTCAATCACACTACACTCCCCAATCACACTGCAATCATCAATCACACTGCCACCCCCAATCACACTACACTGCCCAATCACACCACCATCATCAATAACACCACCATCATCAATCACACTACCATCATCAATCACACTACCATCCCCAATCACACTACCACCCCAATCACACTACCATCATCAATCACACTTCCATCATCAATCACACTACCATCATCAATCACACGACCATCCCCAATCACACGACCACACCCAATCACACTACCATCATCAATCACACTACCATCATCAATCACACTACCATCCCCAATCACAATACCATCATCAATCACACGACCATCATTAATCACACTACCACCCAAAATCACACTACCACCCCCAATGACACTACCATCATCAATCACACTACCATCATCAATCACACTACCACCCCCAATCACACTACCATCATCAATCACACTACCATCATCAATCACACTACCATCCCCAATCGCACTACCACCCCCAATCACACTACCATCATCAATCACATTACCAGCATCAATCACACTACCACCCCCTATCACACTACCATCCCCAATCACACTATCAACGTCAATCGCACTACCACCGCCAATCACACTACCACCCCTATCACACTATCATCATCAATCACACTACCATCATCAATCACACTACCACCCCTATCACACTACCATCCCCAATCACACTACCACCCCAAATCACACTACCATCCCCAATCACACTCCCACCCCAAATCACACTACCATCCCCAATCACACTCCCACCCCCTATCACACTACCATCATCAATGACTCTACCATCATCAGTCGCGCTACCATCCCCAATCACACGACCATCATCAATCACACTACAATCATCAATCACACTACCATCATCAATCACACTACCACCCCCAATCACATTACCATCATCAATCACACTACCACCCCTATCACACTACCATCCCCAATCACACTACCACCCCAAATCACACTACCAACCCCAATCACACTCCCACCCCCTATCACACTACCATCATCAATAACTCTACCATCATCAGTCGCACTACCATCCCCAATCACACGACCATCATCAATCACACTACCACCCCCAATCACATTATCATCATCAATCACACTACCACCCCCAATCACATTACCATCATCAATCACACTACCATCGTCAATCACACTACCACCCCCAATCACACTACCACACCCAATCACACTACCATCATCAATCACGCTACCATCATCAATCACACTACCACCCCCAAACACACTACCATCCCCAATCACACTACCATCATCAATCACACAACCACCCCATTCACACTACCATCATCAATCACACTACGATCATCAATCACACTGCCACCCCATTCACACTACCATCATCAATCACACTACCATCATCAATCATACTACCATCCCCAATCACACTACCACCCCCAATCACTCTACCACCCCCTATCACACTGCACACCCCAAAGACAATACCACCCTGAATCACACTACCATCATCAAACACACTGCCATCCCCAATCACACTACCACCCCCAATCACACTACACTCCCCAATCACGCTACCATCATCAATCACACCACCATCATCAATCACACTACCATCCCCAATCACACTGCACACCCCAATCACACTACCATCATCAATCACACCACCATCATCAATCACACTACCATCCCCAATCACACTGCACACCCCAACCACCCTACCATCATCAATCACAACTACCATCATCAATCACACTACCATCATCAATCACACGACCATCCCCAATCACACTACCATCCCCAATCATACTACCATCATCAATCACACTACCATCATTAATCACACTACCACCCAAAATCACACTACCACCCCCAATGACACTACCATCATCAATCACACTACCATCATCAATCACACGACCATCCCCAATCACACAACCACCCTCAATCACACTACCATCATCAATCACACTACCATCATCAATCACACTACCATCCCCAATCGCACTACCACCCCCATCACAGTGCCATCATTAATCACACTACCAGCATCAATCACACTACCACCCCCAATCACACTACCATCATCAATCACACTACCATCATCAATCACACTACCACCCCCAATCACACTACCATCATCAATCACACTACCATCATCAATCACACTACCATCCCCAATCGCACTACCACCCCCAATCACACTACCATCATCAATCACATTACCAGCATCAATCACACTACCACCCCCTATCACACTACCATCCCCAATCACACTATCAACGTCAATCGCACTACCACCGCCAATCACACTACCACCCCTATCACACTATCATCATCAATCACACTACCATCATCAATCACACTACCACCCCTATCACACTACCATCCCCAATCACACTACCACCCCAAATCACACTACCATCCCCAATCACACTCCCACCCCAAATCACACTACCATCCCCAATCACACTCCCACCCCCTATCACACTACCATCATCAATGACTCTACCATCATCAGTCGCGCTACCATCCCCAATCACACGACCATCATCAATCACACTACAATCATCAATCACACTACCATCATCAATCACACTACCACCCCCAATCACATTACCATCATCAATCACACTACCACCCCTATCACACTACCATCCCCAATCACACTACCACCCCAAATCACACTACCAACCCCAATCACACTCCCACCCCCTATCACACTACCATCATCAATAACTCTACCATCATCAGTCGCACTACCATCCCCAATCACACGACCATCATCAATCACACTACCACCCCCAATCACATTATCATCATCAATCACACTACCACCCCCAATCACATTACCATCATCAATCACACTACCATCGTCAATCACACTACCACCCCCAATCACACTACCACACCCAATCACACTACCATCATCAATCACGCTACCATCATCAATCACACTACCACCCCCAAACACACTACCATCCCCAATCACACTACCATCATCAATCACACAACCACCCCATTCACACTACCATCATCAATCACACTACGATCATCAATCACACTGCCACCCCATTCACACTACCATCATCAATCACACTACCATCATCAATCATACTACCATCCCCAATCACACTACCACCCCCAATCACTCTACCACCCCCTATCACACTGCACACCCCAAAGACAATACCACCCTGAATCACACTACCATCATCAAACACACTGCCATCCCCAATCACACTACCACCCCCAATCACACTACACTCCCCAATCACGCTACCATCATCAATCACACCACCATCATCAATCACACTACCATCCCCAATCACACTGCACACCCCAATCACACTACCATCATCAATCACACCACCATCATCAATCACACTACCATCCCCAATCACACTGCACACCCCAACCACCCTACCATCATCAATCACAACTACCATCATCAATCACACTACCATCATCAATCACACGACCATCCCCAATCACACTACCATCCCCAATCATACTACCATCATCAATCACACTACCATCATTAATCACACTACCACCCAAAATCACACTACCACCCCCAATGACACTACCATCATCAATCACACTACCATCATCAATCACACGACCATCCCCAATCACACAACCACCCTCAATCACACTACCATCATCAATCACACTACCATCATCAATCACACTACCATCCCCAATCGCACTACCACCCCCATCACAGTGCCATCATTAATCACACTACCAGCATCAATCACACTACCACCCCCAATCACACTACCATCATCAATCGCACTACCACCTCAATCACACTACCATCCCCAATCACACTAACACGCCCAATCACACTACACTCCCCATCACACTACCATCCCCAATCACACTACCATCATCAATCACACTACCATCATCAATCACACTACCACCCCCAATCACACTACCATCCCCAATCACACTACCACCCCAAATCACTCTACCATCCCCAATCACACTGCCACCCCCAATCACACTACACTCCCCAATCACACTACCATCACCAATCACACCACCACCCCCAATCACACTTCACTTCCCAATCACACTACCATCACCAATCACACTACCATCACCAATCACACCACCACCCCCAATCACACTTCACTCCCCAATCACACTACCATCACCAATCACACTACCATCACCAATCACACCACCACCCCCAATCACACTGCACTCCCCAATCACACTACACTCCCCAATCACACTACCATCCCCAATTACACTACCACCCCCAATCACACAACCATCACCAATCACACTACAACCCCCAATCACACTAACACCCCCAATCACACTACACTCCCCAAACACTCTACCAACCCGAATCACAGTACAATCATCAATCACACTACCATCATCAATCACACTCCCATCACCAATCACACTACCATCATCAATCACACTCCCATCATCAATCACCCTACCACCCCCAATCACACTACACTCCCCAATCACACTACCATCGCCAATCACACTATCACCATCAATCACACTACCACACCCAATCACACTACACTCCCCAATCAGACGACCATCCCCAATCACACTACCATCATCAATCACACTGCCACCCCAAATCAGACGACCATCCCCAATCACACTTCCATCATCAATCACACTACCATCATCAATCACACTGCCAGCCCCAATCACACCACCATCATCAATCACACTACCACCCACAATCACACTACCATCATCAATCACACTCCCATCATCAATCACACTACCACCCCGAATTACACTACCACCCCAAATCACACTACCATCATCAATCACACTACCATCCCCAATCACACTAACACCCCCAATCACTCTACCATCTCAAATCACACTACCATCATCAATCACACGACCATCCCCAATCAAACTCCCATCATCAATCACACTACCATCCCCAATCACACGACCATCATCAATCAGACTATCATCCCCAATCACACTACCATCATCAATCACACTACCACCCCCTATCACACTACCATCATCACTCACACTACCAGCATCAATCACACTAACATCCCCAATCACACTACCATCATCAATCACACTACCACCCCCTATCACACTACAATCATCAATCACACTACCATTATCAATCACACTACCATCCCCAATGACACTTCCACCCCCAACGACGTTAGCATCATCAATCACACGACCATCATCAATCACACTACCATCCCCAATCACACTACCATCATCAATCACACTACCACCCCCAAGCAAACTACCATCATCAATCACACTACCCTCATCAATCACACTACCACCCCCAATCACACTACCATCATCAATCACACTACCATCATCAATCACGCTACCACCCCCAATCACACTACCATCATCAATCGCACTACCACCCCCAATCACACAGCCAACATCAATCACACGACCTTCCCCAATCACAATACCAGCCCCAATCACATGATCATCATCAATCACACTACCAAAATCAATCACACTACCACGCCCAATCACATTACCATCAATCACACTACCATCATCAATCACACTACCATCATCAATCACACTACCATCCCCAAACACACTACCACGCCCAATCACACTACCATCCCCAATCACACTACCACCCCCAATCACACAACCATCATCAATCACATGACCATCATCAATCACACTGCCATCATCAATCACACTACCACCCCCAGCACACTACCACCCCCAATCACACTACCATCATCAATCACACGACCATCATCAATCACGCTACCACCGCCAATCACACTACCATCATCAATCACGCTACCACCCCCAGCACACTACCAACCCAATCACACTACCATCATCAATCACATTACCATCATCAATCACACTACCATCCCCAATCACACTACCACGCCCAATCACACAACCATCATCAATCACATGACCATCATCAATCACACTACCATCATCAATCACACTAACATCCCCAAACACACTACCACCCCCAATCACACTACCAACATCAATCACACTACCATCATCAATCACACTACCATCCCCAATCACACTACCACCCCCCATCACACTACCATCATCAATCACACTACCACCCCCAATCACACTACCAACCCCAATCACACTACCACCACCAATCACACTACCACCCCCAATCACACTACCAGCCCCAATCACACTACCATCACCAATCACACTACCACCCCCAATCACACTACCATCACCAATCACACTGCCATCATCAATAACACTAGCATCATCAATCACAATACCATCACCAAACACACTAACACCCCCAATCACACTACCATCACCAATCACACTACCACCCCCAATCACACGACCATCATCAAACACACTACCACCCCCAATCACACTACCATCATCAATAACACTATCATCATCAATCACACTACCATCCCCAATCGCACTACCACCCCAATCACACTACCACGCCCAATCACACTGCCATCATCAATAACACTATCATCATCAATCTCAATACCATCAGCAATCACACGACCATCATCAAACACACTACCACCCCCAATCACACTACCACCCCCCATCACACTACCATCCCCAATCACACGACCATCCCCAATCGCACTACCATCATCAATCACACTACCACCCCCAATCACACGACCATCCCCAATCACACTACCACCCCCAATCTCACTACACTCCCCAAACACACTACCACCCCCAATCACACTACCATCCCCAATCACACTACCACCCCCAATCACACTACCACACCCAATCACACAACCATCCCCAATCACACTAACACCCCCAGTCACACTACCATCATCAATCACACTACCATCATCAATCACACTACCACCCCCAATTACACTACCATCCCCATTCACACTACAACCCCCACTCACACTACCATCATAAAACACACTACCACCCCCAATCACACTACCATCATCAATCACACTACCATCATCAATCACACTACCACCCCCAATTACACTACCATCCCCAATCACACTACAACCCCCACTCACACTACCATCATCAAACACACTACCATCCCCAATCACATTACCATCATCAATCACACTACCATCCCCAATCACACTACCATCATCAATCACACTACCACCCCCAATGACACTACCATCACCAATCACACTACCATCACCAATCACACTACCATCACCAATCACACTATGATCCACATTCACACTACCATCATCCTCACACTACCATCCCCAATCACACTACAACCCCCAATCACACAACCATCATCAATCACATGACCATCATCAATCACACTACCATCATCAATCACACTACCATCCCCAAACACACTACCACCCCCAATCACACTACCATCATCAATCACACTACCATCATCAATCACACTACCATCCCCAATCACACTACCACCCCCATCACACTACCATCATCAATCACACTACCACCACCAATCACACTACCAACCCCAATCACACTACCAACCCCAATCACACTACCATCACCAATCACACGACCACCCCCAATCACACTACTATCATCAATCACACTACCATCACCAATCACACTGCCATCATCAATAACACTATCATCATCAATCACAATACCATCACCAAACACACTAACACCCCCAATCACACTACCATCACAAATCACACTACCACCCCCAATCACACGACCATCATCAAACACACTACCACCCCCAATCACACTACCATCATCAATAACACTATCATCATCAATCACACTACCATCCCCAATCACACTACCATCCCCAATCACACTACCATCATCAATCACTTTACCACCCGCAATCACCCTACCATCCCCAATCGCACTACCATCATCAATCACACTACCATCATCAATCACTTTACCATCCCCAATCACACTACCACCCCAATCACACTACCACGCCCAATCACACTGCCATCATCAATAACACTATCATCATCAATCTCAATACCATCACCAATCACACTACCACCCCCAATCACCCTGCCATCATCAATAACACTATCAATATCAATCTCAATACCATCACCAATCACACTACCACCCCCAATCACACGACCATCATCAAACACACTACCACCCCCAATCACACTACCACCCCCCATCACACTACCATCCCCAATCACACGACCATCCCCCATCACACGACCATCCCCAATCGCACTACCATCATCAATCACACTACCACCCCCAATCACACTACCACCCCCAATCAGACTACCATCCCCAATCACACTACCACCCCCAATCACACTACCACCCCCAATCACACTACCACACCCAATCACACTACCATCCCCAATCACACAAACACCCCCAGTCACACTACCATCATCAATCACACTACCATCATCAATCACACTACCACCCCCAATTACACTAACATCCCCATTCACACTACAACCCCCACTCACACTACCATCATCAAACACACTACCACTCCCAATCACACTACCATCATCAATCACACTACCATCATCAATCACACTACCACCCCCAATTACACTACCATGCCCAATCACACTACAACCCCCACTCACACTACCATCATCAAACACACTACCATCCCCAATCACATTACCATCATCAATCACACTACCATCCCCAATCACACTAACATCATCAATCACACTACCACCCCCAATCACACTACCATCATCAATCACACTACCATCCCCAATCACACTACCATCACCAATCACACTATGATCCCCATTCACACTACCATCCCCAATCACACGACCATCATCAATCACACTACCATCATCAATCACACTACCATCATCAATCACACTACCACCCCCAATCACATTACCATCATCAATCACACTACCACCCCTATCACACTACCATCCCCAATCACACTACCACCCCAAATCACACTACCATCCCCAATCACACTCCCACCCCCTATCAGACTACCATCATCAATGACTCTACCATCATCAGTCGCACTACCATCCCCAATCACACGACCATCACAATCAAACTACCATCATCGATCACACTACCATCATCAATCACACTACCACCCCCAATCACATTACCATCATCAATCACACTACCATCGTCAATCACACTACCACCCCCAAACACACTACCATCCCCAATCACATTACCATCATCAATCACACTACCATCGTCAATCACACTACCACCCCCAATCACACTACCACACCCAATCACACTACCATCATCAATCACGCTACCATCATCAATCACACTACCACCCCCAAACACACTACCATCCCCATTCACACTACCATCATCAATCACACTACGATCATCAATCACACTACCACTCCCAATCAAAGTACCATCCCCAATCACACGACCATCATCAATCTCACTGCCACCCCATTCACACTACCATCATCAATCACACTACCATCATCAATCACACTACCACCCCATTCACACTACCATCATCAATCACACTGCCATCATCAATCACACGACCAACCCATTCACACTACCATCATCAATCACACGACCATCATCAATCACACTACACTCCCCAATCACACTATCACCCCAATCACACTACACTCCCCAATCACCCGACCATCCCCAATCACAGTACCATCACCAATCGCACGACCATCCCCATTCACTCTACCACCCCTAATCGCCCGACACTCCCCAATCCACACTACCACCCCCAATCACACTACCACCCCCAATCACTCTACCATCATCAATCACACTACCATCAGCAATCACACTACCACCCCCTGCACACTACCACCCCCAATCACACTGCCATCATCAATCACACTACCATCATCAATCACACGACCATCCCCAATCACACTACCACCCCCAATCACACTAGCATCATCAAACACACTACCATCATCAATCACACTACCACCCCCATCACACTAGCACCCACAATAACACTAGCACCTCCAATCACACTACCATCATCAATCACACTACCATCATCAATCACACTACCATCCCCAATAGCACGACCACCCCCAATCACACTACCATCATCCATCAGACTACCAGCATCAATCACACTACCATCCCAAATCACACTACCATCCCCAATCGCACGACCACCCCCAATCACACTACCATCATCCATCAGACTACCAGCATCAATCACACCACCACCCCAAATCACACTACCATCCCCAATCACACTACCATCCCCAATCACACTACCACCCCCAATCACACTACACTCCCCAATCACACTACCATCATCAATCACACTACCATCATCAATCACACTACCACCCCAAATCACTCTACCATCCCCAATCACACAGCCACCCCCAATCACACTACCATCACCAATCACACAACCACCTCCAATCACAATACACTCCCCAATCACACTGCCATCACCAATCACATTACCATCCCCAATCACACTACACTCCACAATCACACTATCATCTCCAATCACACTGCCACCACCAATCACACTACCACCCCCAATCACACTGCACTCCCCAAAGACACTACCACCCTGAATCACACTACCATCATCAATCACACTACCACACCCAATCACACTACACTCCCCAATCACGCTACCATCATCAATCACACCACCATCATCAATCACACTACCATCCCCAATCACACTGCACACCCCTATCACACTACCATCATCAATCACACTACCATCATCAATCACACTACCACCCCCAATCACACTACCACCCCCAATCACACTGCACTCCCCAAAGACACTACCACCCTGAATCACACTACCATCATCAATCTCACGACCACACCCAATCACACTACACTCCCCAATCACGCTACCATCATCAATCACACCACCATCATCAATCACACTACCATCATCAATCACACTACCATCATCAATCACACTACCATCCCCAATCGCACTACCACCCCCATCACACTACCATCATCAATCACACTACCAGCATCAATCACACTACCACCCCCAATCACATTACCATCCCCAATCACACTACCATCATCAATCGTACTACCACCTCAATCACACTACCATCCCCAATCACACTAACACGCCCAAACACACTACACTCCCCATCACACTACCATCCCCAATCACACTACCATCATCAATCACACTACCATCATCAATCACACTACCACCCCAAATCACTCTACCATCCCCAATCACACTGCCCCCCCAATCACACTACACTCCCCAATCACACTAAGATCACCAATCACACCACCACCCCCAATCACACTTCACTTCCCAATCACACTACCATCACCAATCACACTACCATCACCAATCACACCACCACCCCCAATCACACTTCACTCCCCAATCACACTACCATCACCAATCACACTACCATCACCAATCACACCACCACCCCCAATCACACTACACTCCCCAATCACACTACACTCCCCAATCACACTACCACCCCCAATCACACTACCACCCCCAATCACACTACCATCCCCAATTACACTACCACCCCCAATCACACAACCATCACCAATCACACTACAACCCCCAATCACACTAACACCCCCAATCACACTGCACTCCCCAAACACTCTACCAACCCGAATGACAGTACAATCATCAATCACACTACCATCATCAATCACACTCCCATCACCAATCACACTACCATCATCAATCACACTACCATCATCAATCACCCTACCACCCCCAATCACACTACACTCCCCAATCACACTACCATCACCAATCACACTATCACCATCAATCACACTACCACCCCAATCACACTACACTCCCCAATCAGACGACCATCCCCAATCACACTACCATCATCAATCACACTGCCACCCCCAATCAGACGACCATCCCCAATCACACTACCACCCCCAATCACACTACCATCATCAATCACACTACCATCATCAATCACGCTACCACCCCCAGCGCACTACCAACCCAATCACACTACCATCATCAATCACACTACCATCATCAATCACACTACCATCCCCAATCACACTCCGACCCCCAATCAGACTACCATCATCAATCACACTACCATCCCCAATCACACTACCACCCCCAATCACACAACCATCATCAATCACATGACCATCATCAATCACACTACCATCATCAATCACACTACCATCCCCAAACACAGTACCACCCCCAATCACACTACCATCATCAATCACACTACCATCATCAATCACACTACCATCACCAATCACACTACCACCCCCCATCACACTACCATCATCAATCACACTACCACCCCCAATCACACTACCAACCCCAATCACACTACCATCACCAATCACACTACCACCCCCAATCACACTACCAACCCCAATCACACTACCATCACCAATCACACTACCACCCCCAATCACACTACCATCACCAATCACACTGCCATCATCAATAACACTATCATCATCAATCACAATACCATCACCAAACACACTAACACCCCCAATCACACTACCATCACCAATCACACTACCACCCCCAATCACACGACCATCATCAAACACACTACCACCCCCAATCACACTACCATCATCAATTACACTATCATCATCAATCACACTACCACCCCCAATCACACTACCATCCCCAATCCCACTACCATCCCCAATCGCACTACCATCATCAATCACACTACCATCATCAATCACTTTACCATCCCCAATCACACTACCACCCCAATCACACTACCACGCCCAATCACACTGCCATCATCAATAACACAATCATCATCAATCTCAATACCATCACCAATCACACTACCACGCCCAATCACACTGCCATCATCAATAACACTATCATCATCAATCTCAATACCATCAGCAATCACACTACCACCCCCAATCACACGACCATCATCAAACACTCAACCACCCCCAATCACACTACCACCCCCCATCACACTACCATCCCCAATCACACGACCATCCCCAATCACACTACCACCCCCAATCACACTACCATCCCCAATCACACTACCACCCCCAATCTCACTGCACTCCCCAAACACACTACCACCCCCAATCACACTACCATCCCCAATCACACTACCACCCCCAATCACACTACCACACCCAATCACACTACCATCCCCAATCACACTAACACCCCCAGTCACACTACCATCATCAATCACACTACCATCATCAATCACACTACCACCCCCAATTACACTACCATCGCCATTCACACTACAACCCCCACTCACACTACCATCATCAAACACACTACCACCCCCAATCACACTACCATCATCAATCACACTACCATCATCAATCACACTACCACCCCCAATTACACTACCATCCCCAATCACACTACAACCCCCACTCACACTACCATCATCAAACACACTACCATCCCCAATCACATTACCATCATCAATCACACTACCATCCCCAATCACACTACCATCATCAATCACACTACCATCCCCAATGACACTACCATCATCAATCACACTACCATCACCAATCACACTACCATCACCAATCACACTATGATCCACATTCACACTACCATCATCCATCACACTACCATCCCCAATCACACTACCACCCCCAATCACACAACCATCATCAATCACATGACCATCATCAATCACACTACCATCCCCAATCACACTACCACCCCCAATCACACTACCATCATCAATCACACTACCATCATCAATCACACTACCATCCCCAATCACACTACCACCCCCATCACACTAGCATCATCAATCACACTACCAACCCCAATTACACTACCAACCCCAATCACACTACCATCACCAATCACACTACTATCATCAATCACACTACCATCACCAATCACACTGCCATCATCAATAACACTATCATCATCAATCACAATACCATCACCAAACACACTAACACCCCCAATCACACTACCATCACAAATCACACTACCACCCCCAATCACACGACCATCATCAAACACACTACCACCCCCAATCACACTACCATCATCAATAACACTATCATCATCAATCACACTACCATCCCCAATCACACTACCATCCCCAATCGCACTACCATCATCAATCACTTTACCACCCGCAATCACACTACCATCCCCAATCGCACTACCATCATCAATCACACTACCATCATCAATCACTTTACCATCCCCAATCACACTACCACCCCAATCACACTACCACCCCCAATCACACGACCATCATCAAACACACTACCACCCCCAATCACACTACCACCCCCCATCACACTACCATCCCCAATCACACGACCATCCCCAATCACACGACCATCCCCAATCGCACTACCATCATCAATCACACTACCACCCCCAATCACACTACCACCCCCAATCACACTACCACCCCCAATCACACTACCATCCCCAATCACACTACCATCCCCAATCACACTACCACCCCCAATCACACTACCACACCCAATCACACTACCATCCCCAATCACACAAACACCCCCAGTCACACTACCATCATCAATCACACTACCATCATCAATCACACTACCACCCCCAATTACACTACCATCCCCATTCACACTACAACCCCCACTCACACTACCATCATCAAACACACTACCACTCCCAATCACACTACCATCATCAATCACACTACCATCATGAATCACACTGCCACCCCCAATTGCACTACAATCCCCAATCACACTACAACCCCCACTCACACTACCATCATCAAACACAATACCATCCCCAATCACATTACCATCATCAATCACACTACCATCCCCAATCACACTAACATCATCAATCACACTACCACCCCCAATCACACTACCATCATCAATCACACGACCATCCCCAATCACACTACCATCACCAATCACACTATGATCCCCATTCACACTACCATCCCCAATCACACGACCATCATCAATCACACTACCATCATCAATCACACTACCATCATCAATCACACTACCACCCCCAATAACATTACCATCATCAATCACACTACCACCCCTATCACACTACCATCCCCAATCACACGACCACCCCAAATGACACTACCATCCCCAATCACACTCCCACCCCCTATCACACTACCATCATCAATGACTCTACCATCATCAGTCGCACTACCATCCCCAATCACACGACCATCACAATCACACTACCATCATCAATCACACTACCACCCCCAATCACATTACCATCATCAATCACACTACCATCGTCAATCACACTTCCACCCCCAATCACACTACCACACCCAATCACACTACCATCATCAATCACGCTACCATCATCAATCACACTACCACCACCAAACACACTACCATCCCCAATCACACTGCCATCATCAATAACACTATCATCATCAATCACAATACCATCACCAAACACACTAACACCCCCAATCACACTACCATCACAAATCACACTACCACCCCCAATCACACGACCATCCCCAATCACACTACCATCATCAATCACACTACCACCCCATTCACACTACCATCATCAATCACACTACCATCATCAATCACCCGACCAACCCATTCACACTACCATCATCAATCAGACTACCACCCCATTCACACTACCATCATCAATCACACAACCATCATCAATCACTCTACCATACACAATCACACTACCACCCTCAATCTCACGACCATCATCAATCACACTACACTCCCCAATCACACTATCACCCCAATCACCCTGCACTCCCCAATCACCCGACCATCCCCAATCACAGTACCATCACCAATCGCACGACCATCCCCATTCACTCTACCACCCCCAATCACACTACACTCCCCAATCCACACTACCACCCCCAATCACACTACCACCCCCAATCACACTACCATCATCAATCACACTACCATCAGCAAACACACTACCACCCCCAATCACACTACCATCATCAATCACACTGCCATCATCAATCACACTACCACCCCCTGCACACTACCACCCCCAATCACACTGCCATCATCAATCACACTACCATCATCAATCACACGACCATCCCCAATCACACTACCACCCCCAATCACACTAGCATCATCAATCACACTACCATCATCAATCACACTACCACCCCCATCACACTAGCACCCCCAATAACACTAGCACCTCCAATCACACTACCATCATCAATCACACTACCATCATCAATCACACTACCATCCCCAATCGCACGACCACCCCCAATCATACTACCATCATCCATCAGACTACCAGCATCAATCACACTACCATCCCAAATCACACTACCATCCCCAATCGCACGACCACCCCCAATCACACTACCATCATCCATCAGACTACCAGCATCAATCACACTACCACCCCAAATCACACTACCATCCCCAATCACACTACCACCCCCAATCACACTACCACCCCCAATCACACTACACTCCCCAATCACGCTACCATCATCAATCACACCACCATCATCAATCACACTACCATCCGCAATCACACTGCACACCCCAATCACACTACCATCATCAATCACACTACCATCATCAATCACACTACCATCCCCAATCACACTACCACCCCCAATCACACTACCACCCCCAATCACACTGCACACCCCAAAGACAATACCACCCTGAATCACACTACCATCATCAAACACACTGCCATCCCCAATCACACTGCATACCCCAATCACACTACCATCATCAATCACACCGCCAACATCAATCACACTACCATCCCCAATCACACTGCACACCCCAATCACACTACCATCATCAATCACACTACCATCATCAATCACACTACCATCATCAATCACACGACCATCCCCAATCACACTACCACCCCCAATCACACTACCATCATCAATCACAGTACAATCATCAATCACACTACCATCCCCAATCATACTACCATCATCAATCACACTACCATCATTAATCACACTACCACCCAAAGTCACACTACCACCCCCAATGACACTACCATCATCAATCACACTACCATCATCAATCACACGACCATCCCCAATCACACAACCACCCCCAATCACACTACCATCATCAATCACACTACCATCATCAATCACACTACCATCCCCAATCGCACTACCACCCCCATCACACTACCATCATCAATCACACTACCAGCATCAATCACACTACCACCCCCAATCACATTACCATCCCCAATCACACTACCATCATCAATCGCACTACCACCTCAATCACACTACCATCCCCAATCACACTAACACGCCCAATCACACTACACTCCCCATCACACTACCATCCCCAATCACACTACCATCATCAATCACACTACCATCATCAATCACACTACCACCCCCAATCACACTACCATCCCCAATCACACTACCACCCCAAATCACTCTACCATCCCAAATCACACTGCCACCCCCAATCACACTACACTCCCCAATCACACTACCATCACCAATCACACCACCACCCCCAATCACACTTCACTTCCCAATCACACTACCATCACCAATCACACTACCATCACCAATCACACCACCACCCCCAATCACACTTCACTCCCCAATCACACTACCATCACCAATCACACTACCATCACCAATCACACCACCACCCCCAATCACACTACACTCCCCAATCACACTACACTCCCCAATCACACTACCACCCCCAATCACACTACCACCCCCAATCACACTACCATCCGCAATTACACTACCACCCCCAATCACACAACCATCACCAATCACACTACAACCCCCAATCACACTAACACCCCCAATCACACTACACTCCCCAAACACTCTACCAACCCGAATCACAGTACAATCATCAATCACACTACCATCATCAATCACACTCCCATCACCAATCACACTACCATCATCAATCACACTCCCATCATCAATCACCCTACCACCCCCAATCACACTACACTCCCCAATCAGACGACCATCCCCAATCACACTACCATCATCAATCACACTGCCACCCCCAATCAGACGACCATCCCCAATCACACTTCCATCATCAATCACACTACCATCATCAATCACACTGCCAGACCCAATCACAACACCATCATCAATCACACTACCACCCACAATCACACTACCATCATCAATCACACTACCATCATCAATCACACTACCACCCCGAATCACACTACCACCCCAAATCACACTACCATCATCAATCACACTACCATCCCCAATCACACTAACACCCCCAATCACACTACCATCTCCAATCACACTACCATCATCAATCACACGACCATCCCCAATCACACTACCATCATCAATCACACTACCATCCCCAATCACACGACCATCATCAATCAGACTATCATCCCCAATCACACTACCAACATCAATCACACTACCACCCCCTATCACACTACCATCATCACTCACACTACCATCATCAATCACACTACCATCCCCAATCACACTACCATCATCAATCACACTACCACCCCCTATCACACTACCATCATCAATCACACTACCATTATCAATCACACTACCATCCCCAATGACACTTCCACCCCCAACGACGTTAGCATCATCAATCACACGACCATCATCAATCACACTACCACCCCCAAGCAAACTACCATCATCAATCACACTACCCTCATCAATCACACTACCACCCCCAATCACACTACCATCATCAATCACACTACCATCATCAATCACGCTACCACCCCCAATCACACTACCATCATCAATCGCACTACCACCCCCAATCACACAGCCATCATCAATCACACGACCTTCCCCAATCACAATACCAGCCCCAATCACATGATCATCATCAATCACACTACCAAAATCAATCACACTACCACGCCCAATCACATTACCATCAATCACACTACCATCATCAATCACACTACCATCATCAATCACACTACCATCCCCAAACACACTACCACCCCCAATCACACTACCATCATCAATCACACTACCATCATCAATCACACTACCATCCCCAATAACACTCCGACCCCCAATCACAATACCATCATCAATCACACTACCATCCCCAATCACATTACCACCCCCAATCACACAACCATCATCAATCACATGACCATCATCAATCACACTGCCATCATCAATCACACTACCACCCCCAGCACACTACCACCCCCAATCACACTACCATCATCAATCACACTACCATCATCAATCACGCTACCACCGCCAATCACACTACCATCATCAATCAAGCTACCACCCCCAGCACACTACCAACCCAATCACACTACCATCATCAATCACACTACCATCATCAATCACACTACCATCCCCAATCACACTCCGACCCCCAATCACACTACCATCATCAATCACACTACCATCCCCAATCACACTACCACCCCCAATCACACAACCATCATCAATCACATGACCATCATCAATCACACTACCATCATCAATCACACTACCATCCCCAAACACACTACCACCCCAATCACACTACCATCATCAATCACACTACCATCATCAATCACACTACCATCCCCAATCACACTACCACCCCCATCACACTACCATCATCAATCACACTACCACCCCCAATCACACTACCAACCCCAATCACACTACCATCACCAATCACACTACCACCCCCAATCACACTACCAACCCCAATCACACTACCATCACCAATCACACTACCACCCCCAATCACACTACCATCACCAATCACACTGCCATCATCAATAACACTATCATCATCAATCACAATACCATCACCAAACACACTAACACCCCCAATCACACTACCATCACCAATCACACTACCACCCCCAATCACACGACCATCATCAAACACACTACCACCCCAATCACACTACCATCATCAATAACACTATCATCATCAATCACACTACCACCCCCAATCACACTACCATCCCCAATCACACTACCATCCCCAATCGCACTACCATCATCAATCACACTACCATCATCAATCACTTTACCATCCCCAATCACACTACCACCCCAATCACACTACCAACCCCAATCACACTACCATCACCAATCACACTACCATCCCCAATCACACTACCATCACCAATCACACTGCCATCATCAATAACACTATCATCATCAATCTCAATACCATCACCAATCACACTACCACCCCCAATCACACTGCCATCATCAATAACACTATCATCATCAATCTCAATACCATCAGCAATCACACTACCACCCCCAATCACACGACCATCATCAAACACACTACCACCCCCAATCACACTACCACCCCCAATCACACGACCATCCCCAATCACACTACCATCATCAATCACACTACCACCCCCAATCACACTACCACCCCCAATCACACTAGCATCCCCAATCACACTACCACCCCCAATCTCACTACACTCCCCAAACACACTACCACCCCCAATCACACTACCATCCCCAATCACACTACCACCCCCAATCACACTACCACACCCAATCACACTACCATCCCCAATCACACTAACACCCCCAGTCACACTACCATCATCAATCACACTACCATCATCAATCTCACTACCACCCCCAATTACACTACCATCCCCATTCACACTACAACCCCCACTCACACTACCATCATCAAACACACTACCACCCCCAATCACACTACCATCATCAATCACACTACCATCATCAATCACACTACCACCCCCAATTACACTACCATCCCCAATCACACTACAACCCCCACTCACACTACCATCATCAAACACACTACCATCCCCAATCACATTACCATCATCAATCACACTACCATCCCCAATCACACTACCATCATCAATCACACTACCACCCCCAATGACACTACCATCATCAATCACACTACCATCACCAATCACACTACCATCACCAATCACACTATGATCCACATTCACACGACCATCATCCATCACACTACCATCCCCAATCACACTACCACCCCCAATCACACTACCATCATCAATCACATGACCATCATCAATCACACTACCATCATCAATCACACTACCATCCCCAAACACACTACCACCCCCAATCACACTACCATCATCAATCACACTACCATCATCAATCACACTACCATCCCCAATCACACTACCACCCCCCATCACACTACCATCATCAATCACACTACCACCCCCAATCACACTACCAACCCCAATCACACTACCATCACCAATCACACTACCACCCCCAATCACACTACTATCATCAATCACACTACCATCACAAATCACACTGCCATCATCAATAACACTATCATCATCAATCACAATACCATCACAAATCACACTACCACCCCCAATCACACGACCATCATCAAACACACTACCACCCCCAATCACTCTACCATCATCAATAACACTATCATCATCAATCACACTACCATCCCCAATCACACTACCATCCCCAATCGCATTACCATCATCAATCACTTTACCACCAGCAATCACACTACCATCCCCAATCGCACTACCATCATCAATCACACTACCATCATCAATCACTTTACCATCCCCAATCACACTACCACCCCAATCACACTACCACGCCCAATCACACTGCCATCATCAATAACACTATCATCATCAATCTCAATACCATCACCAATCACACTACCACCCCCAATCACACTGCCATCATCAATAACACTATCATCATCAATCTCAATACCATCACCAATCACATTACCACCCCCAATCACACGACCATCATCAAACACACTACCACCCCCAATCACACTACCACCCCCCATCACACTACCATCCCCAATCACACGACCATCCCCAATCACACGACCATCCCCAATCGCACTACCATCATCAATCACACTACCATCCCCAATCACACTACACTCCCCAATCACACTACCACCCCCAATCACACTACTATCCCCAATCACACTACCACCCCCAATCACACTACCACACACAATCACACTACCATCCCCAATCACACTAACACCCCCAGTCACACTACCATCATCAATCACACTACCATCATCAATCACACTACCACCCCCAATTACACTACCATCCCCATTCACACTACAACCCCCACTAACACTACCATCATCAAACACAATACCACTCCCAATCACACTACCATCATCAATCACACTACCATCACCAATGACACTATGATCCCCATTCACAGTACCATCCCCAATCAAACTACCACGCCCAATAACACGACCACCGCCAATCACACTACCATCATGAATCACACTACCATCATCAATCACACGGCCATCTGCAATCACACTACCACCCCCAATCACTCTACCATCATGAATCACACTACCATCATCAATCACACGACCATCTCCAATCACACTACCATCCCCAATCACACTACCATCATCAATCACACTACCACCCCCAATCACACTACCACCCCCAATCACACTACCATCAAGAATCACACTACCATCATCAATCACACGACCATCTCCAATCACACTACCATCCCCAATCACACTATCATCATCAGTCGCACTACCAACCCCAATCACACTCGCACCCCCAATAACACTAGCACCTCCAATCACACTACCATCATCAATCACACTACCATCATCAATCACACTACCATCACCAATCGCACTACCACCCCCAATCACACTACCATCATCAATGACTCTACCATCACCAATCACACACCCAACATCAATCGCAATACCATCTCAATCACACTACCACCCCCAATCACACTACCATCATCAATAACACTATCATCATCAATCACACTACCACCCCCAATCACACTACCATCCCCAATCACACTACCATCCCCAATCGCACTACCATCATCAATCACACTACCATCATCAATCACTTTACCATCCCCAATCACACTACCACCCCAATCACACTACCAACCCCAATCACACTACCATCACCAATCACACTACCACCCCCAATCACACTACCATCACCAATCACACTACCATCATCAATCACACTACCACCCCCAATCACACTACCAACCCCAATCACACTACCATCACCAATCACACTACCACCCCCAATCACACTACCAACCCCAATCACACTACCATCACCAATCACACTACCACCCCCAATCACACTACCATCACCAATCACACTGCCATCATCAATAACACTATCATCATCAATCACAATACCATCACCAAACACACTAACACCCCCAATCACACTACCATCACCAATCACACTACCACCCCCAATCACACGACCATCATCAAACACACTACCACCCCAATCACACTACCATCATCAATAACACTATCATCATCAATCACACTACCACCCCCAATCACACTACCATCCCCAATCACACTACCATCATCAATCACACTACCATCATCAATCACACTACCATCCCCAATCACACTACCACCCCCATCACACTACCATCATCAATCACACTACCACCCCCAATCACACTACCAACCCCAATCACACTACCATCACCAATCACACTACCACCTCCAATCACACTACCAACCCCAATCACACTACCATCACCAATCACACTACCACCCCCAATCACACTACCATCACCAATCACACTGCCATCATCAATAACACTATCATCATCAATCACAATACCATCACCAAACACACTAACACCCCCAATCACACTACCATCACCAATCACACTACCACCCCCAATCACACGACCATCATCAAACACACTACCACCCCAATCACACTACCATCATCAATAACACTATCATCATCAATCACACTACCACCCCCAATCACACTACCATCCCCAATCACACTACCATCCCCAATCGCACTACCATCATCAATCACACTACCATCATCAATCACTTTACCATCGCCAATCACACTACCACCCCAATCACACTACCAACCCCAATCACACTACCATCACCAATCACACTACCATCCCCAATCACACTACCATCACCAATCACACTGCCATCATCAATAACACTATCATCATCAATCTCAATACCATCACCAATCACACTACCACCCCCAATCACACTGCCATCATCAATAACACTATCATCATCAATCTCAATACCATCAGCAATCACACTACCACCCCCAATCACACGACCATCATCAAACACACTACCACCCCCAATCACACTACCACCCCCAATCACACGACCATCCCCAATCACACTACCATCATCAATCACACTACCACCCCCAATCACACTACCACCCCCAATCACACTAGCATCCCCAATCACACTACCACCCCCAATCTCACTACACTCCCCAAACACACTACCACCCCCAATCACACTACCACACCCAATCACACTACCATCCCCAATCACACTAACACCCCCAGTCACACTACCATCATCAATCACACTTCCATCATCAATCTCACTACCACCCCCAATTACACTACCATCCCCATTCACACTACAACCCCCACTCACACTACCATCATCAAACACACTACCACCCCCAATCACACTACCATCATCAATCACACTACCATCATCAATCACACTACCACCCCCAATTACACTACCATCCCCAATCACACTACAACCCCCACTCACACTACCATCATCAAACACACTACCATCCCCAATCACATTACCATCATCAATCACACTACCATCCCCAATCACACTACCATCATCAATCACACTACCACCCCCAATGACACTACCATCATCAATCACACTACCATCACCAATCACACTACCATCACCAATCACACTATGATCCACATTCACACGACCATCATCCATCACACTACCATCCCCAATCACACTACCACCCCCAATCACACTACCATCATCAATCACATGACCATCATCAATCACACTACCATCATCAATCACACTACCATCCCCAAACACACTACCACCCCCAATCACACTACCATCATCAATCACACTACCATCATCAATCACACTACCATCCCCAATCACACTACCACCCCCCATCACACTACCATCATCAATCACACTACCACCCCCAATCACACTACCAACCCCAATCACACTACCATCACCAATCACACTACCACCCCCAATCACACTACTATCATCAATCACACTACCATCACAAATCACACTGCCATCATCAATAACACTATCATCATCAATCACAATACCATCACAAATCACACTACCACCCCCAATCACACGACCATCATCAAACACACTACCACCCCCAATCACTCTGCCATCATCAATAACACTATCATCATCAATCACACTACCATCCCCAATCACACTACCATCCCCAATCGCATTACCATCATCAATCACTTTACCACCAGCAATCACACTACCATCCCCAATCGCACTACCATCATCAATCACACTACCATCATCAATCACTTTACCATCCCCAATCACACTACCACCCCAATCACACTACCACGCCCAATCACACTGCCATCATCAATAACACTATCATCATCAATCTCAATACCATCACCAATCACACTACCACCCCCAATCACACTGCCATCATCAATAACACTATCATCATCAATCTCAATACCATCACCAATCACATTACCACCCCCAATCACACGACCATCATCAAACACACTACCACCCCCAATCACACTACCACCCCCCATCACACTACCATCCCCAATCACACGACCATCCCCAATCACACGACCATCCCCAATCGCACTACCATCATCAATCACACTACCATCCCCAATCACACTACACTCCCCAATCACACTACCACCCCCAATCACACTACTATCCCCAATCACACTACCACCCCCAATCACACTACCACACACAATCACACTACCATCCCCAATCACACTAACACCCCCAGTCACACTACCATCATCAATCACACTACCATCATCAATCACACTACCACCCCCAATTACACTACCATCCCCATTCACACTACAACCCCCACTAACACTACCATCATCAAACACAATACCACTCCCAATCACACTACCATCATCAATCACACTACCATCACCAATGACACTATGATCCCCATTCACAGTACCATCCCCAATCAAACTACCACGCCCAATAACACGACCACCGCCAATCACACTACCATCATGAATCACACTACCATCATCAATCACACGGCCATCTGCAATCACACTACCACCCCCAATCACTCTACCATCATGAATCACACTACCATCATCAATCACACGACCATCTCCAATCACACTACCATCCCCAATCACACTACCATCATCAATCACACTACCACCCCCAATCACACTACCACCCCCAATCACACTACCATCAAGAATCACACTACCATCATCAATCACACGACCATCTCCAATCACACTACCATCCCCAATCACACTATCATCATCAATCGCACTACCAACCCCAATCACACTCGCACCCCCAATAACACTAGCACCTCCAATCACACTACCATCATCAATCACACTACCATCATCAATCACACTACCATCACCAATCGCACTACCACCCCCAATCACACTACCATCATCAATGACTCTACCATCACCAATCACACACCCAACATCAATCGCAATACCATCTCAATCACACTACCACCCCCAATCACACTACCATCATCAATAACACTATCATCATCAATCACACTACCACCCCCAATCACACTACCATCCCCAATCACACTACCATCCCCAATCGCACTACCATCATCAATCACACTACCATCATCAATCACTTTAACATCCCCAATCACACTACCACCCCAATCACACTACCAACCCCAATCACACTACCATCACCAATCACACTACCACCCCCAATCACACTACCATCACCAATCACACTGCCATCATCAATAACACTATCATCATCAATCTCAATACCATCACCAATCACACTACCACCACCAATCACACTGCCATCATCAATAACACTATCATCATCAATCTCAATACCATCAGCAATCACACTACCACCCCCAATCACACGACCATCATCAAACACACTACCACCGCCAATCACACTACCACCCCCAATCACACGACCATCCCCAATCGCACTACCATCATCAATCACACTACCACCCCCAATCACACTACCACCCCCAATCACACTAGAATCCCCAATCACACTACCACCCCCAATCTCACTACACTCCCCAAGCACACTACCACCCCCAATCAAACTACCATCCCCAATCACACTACCACCCCCAATCACACTACCACACCCAATCACACTACCATCCCCAATCACACTAACACCCCCAGTCACACTACCATCATCAATCACACTACCATCATCAATCACATTACCTCCCCCAATTACACTACCATCCCCATTCACACTACAACCCCCACTCACACTACCATCATCAAACACACTACCACCCCCAATCACACTACCATCATCAATCACACTACCATCATCAATCACACTACCACCCCCAATTACACTACCATCCCCAATCACACTACAACCCCCACTCACACTACCATCATCAAACACACTACCATCCCCAATCACATTACCATCATCAATCACACTACCATCCCCAATCTCACTACCATCATCAATCACACTACCACCCCCAATGACACTACCATCATCAATCACACTACCATCACCAATCACACTACCATCCCCAATCACACTACCACCCCCAATCACACTACCATCATCAATCACATGACCATCATCAATCACACTACCATCATCAATCACACTACCATCCACAAACACACTACCACCCCCAATCACACTGCCATCATCAATCACACTACCATCATCAATCACACTACCATCCCCAATCACACTACTACCCCCATCACACTACCATCATCAATCACACTACCACCCCCAATCACACTACCAACCCCAATCACACTACCATCACCAATCACACTACCACCCCCAATCACACTACTATCATCAATCACACTACCATCACCAATCACACTGCCATCATCAATAACACTATCATCATCAATCACAATACCATCACCAAACACACTAACACCCCCAATCACACTACCATCACAAATCACACTACCACCCCCAATCACACGACCATCATCAAACACACTACCACCACCAATCACACTACCATCATCAATAACACTATCATCATCAATCACACTACCATCCCCAATCACACTACCATCCCCAATCGCACTACCATCATCAATCTCTTTACCACCCGCAATCACACTACCATCCCCAATCGCACTACCATCATCAATCACACTACCATCATCAATCACTTTACCATCCCCAATCACACTACCACCCCAATCACACTACCACGCCCAATCACACTGCCATCATCAATAACACTATCATCATCAATCTCAATACCATCACCAATCACACTACCACCCCCAATCACACTGCCATCATCAATAACACTATCATCATCAGTCTCAATACCATCACCAATCACACTACCACCCCCAATCACACGGCCATCATCAAACACACTACCACCCCCAATCACACTCCCACCCCCCATCACACTACCATCCCCAATCACATGACCATCCCCAATCACACGACCATCCCCAATCGCACTACCATCATCAATCACACTACCATCCCCAATCACACTACCACCCCCAATCTCACTACACTCCCCAATCACACTACCACCCCCAATCACACTACCATCCCCAATCACACTACCACCCCCAATCACACTACCACACACAATCACACTGCCATACCCAATCACACTAACACCCCCAGTCACACTACCATCATCAATCACACTACCATCATCAATCACACTACCACCCCCAATTACACTACCATCCCCATTCACACTACAACCCCCACTAACACTACCATCATCAAACACACTACCACTCCCAATCACACTACCATCATCAATCACACTACCATCATCAATCACACTACCACCCCCAATTACACTACCATCCCCAATCACACTACAACCCCCACTCACACTACCATCATCAAACACACTACCATCCCCAATCACATTACCATCATCAATCACACTACTATCCCCAATAACACTAACATCATCAATCACACTCCCACCCCCAATCACACTACCATCATCAATCACATTACCATCCCCAATCACACTACCATCACCAATCACACTATGATCCCCATTCACACTACCATCCCCAATCACACTACCATCATCAATCACACTACCACCCCCAATCACACTACCATCATCAATAACACTACCATCCCCAATCACACTACCATCACCAATGACACTATGATCCCCATTCACAGTACCACCCCCAATCACACTACGCTCCCCAATCACTCGACCTTCCCCAATCACACTACCACGCCCAATAACACGACCACCGCCAATCACACTACCATCTTGAATCACACTACCATCATCAATCACACGGCCATCTGCAATCACACTACCACCCCCAATCACTCTACCATCATGAATCACACTACCATCGTCAATCACACGACCATCTCCAATCACACTACCATCCCCAATCAAACTACCATCATCAATCACACTACCACCCCCAATCACACTACCATCCCCAATCACACTATCATCATTAATCGCACTACCAACCCCAATCACACTCGCACCCCCAATAACACTAGCACCTCCAATCACACTACCATCATCAATCACACTACCATCATCAATCACACTACCATCCCCAATCGCACTACCACCCCCAATCACACTACCATCATCAATCACGCTACCATCATCAATCGCACTACCATCCCCAATCACACTACCAGCCCCAATCACACTACCATCATCAATCACACTACCATCATCAACCACACTACTAGCCCCAATCACACTACCATCATTAATCACACTACCATCATCAATCACACTACCATCCCCAATCACACTACCATCATCAATCGCACTACCACCCCCAATCACACTTCCGCCCCCAATCACACTCCCATCCCCAATCACACTACCATCATCAATCGCACTACCGCCCCCAATCACATTACCATCACCAATCACACACCCAACATCAATCGCACTAACACCTCAATCACACTACCATCCCCAATCACACTTCCACCCCCAATCACACTACCATCCCCAATCACACTACCATCATCAATCGCACTACCACCTCAATCACTCTACCAAACACAATCAGACTGCAGGCCCAATCACACTACCATCCCCAATCACACTACCACCCCCAGTCGCACTAACATCATCAATCACACTACCACCCCCAATGACACTACCATCATCAATCACACTACCATCACCAATCACACTACCATCACCAATCACACTATGATCCACATTCACACTGCCATCATCCATCACACTACCATCCCCAATCACACTACCACCCCCAATCACACTACCATCATCAATCACATGACCATCATCAATCACACTACCATCATCAATCACACTACCATCCCCAAACACACTACCACCCCCAATCACACTGCCATCATCAATCACACTACCATCATCAATCACACTACCACCCCCAATCACACTACTACCCCCATCACACTACCATCATCAATCACACTACCACCCCCAATCACACTACCAACCCCAATCACACTACCATCACCAATCACACTACCACCCCCAATCACACTACTATCATCAATCACACTACCATCACCAATCACACTGCCATCATCAATAACACTATCATCATCAATCACAATACCATCACCAAACACACTAACACCCCCAATCACACTACCATCACAAATCACACTACCACCCCCAATCACACGACCATCATCAAACACACTACCACCACCAATCACACTACCATCATCAATAACACTATCATCATCAATCACACTACCATCCCCAATCACACTACCATCCCCAATCGCACTACCATCATCAATCTCTTTACCACCCGCAATCACACTACCATCCCCAATCGCACTACCATCATCAATCACACTACCATCATCAATCACTTTACCATCCCCAATCACACTACCACCCCAATCACACTACCACGCCCAATCACACTGCCATCATCAATAACACTATCATCATCAATCTCAATACCATCACCAATCACACTACCACTCCCAATCACACTGCCATCATCAATAACACTATCATCATCAGTCTCAATACCATCACCAATCACACTACCACCCCCAATCACACGACCATCATCAAACACACTACCACCCCAATCACACTCCCACCCCCATCACACTACCATCCCCAATCACAAGACCATCCCCAATCACACGACCATCCCCAATCGCACTACCATCATCAATCACACTACCATCCCCAATCACACTACCACCCCCAATCTCACTACACTCCCCAATCACACTACCACCCCCAATCACACTGCCATCCCCAATCACACTACCACCCCCAATCACACTACCACACACAATCACACTGCCATACCCAATCACACTAACACCCCCAGTCACACTACCATCATCAATCACACTACCATCATCAATCACACTACCACCCCCAATTACACTACCATCCCCATTCACTCTACAACCCCCACTAACACTACCATCATCAAACACACTACCACTCCCAATCACACTACCATCATCAATCACACTACCATCATCAATCACACTACCACCCCCAATTACACTACCATCCCCAATCACACTACAACCCCCACTCACACTACCATCATCAAACACACTACCATCCCCAATCACATTACCATCATCAATCACACTACTATCCCCAATAACACTAACATCATCAATCACACTCCCACCCCCAATCACACTACCATCATCAATCACATTACCATCCCCAATCACACTACCATCACCAATCACACTATGATCCCCATTCACACTACCATCCCCAATCACACTACCATCATCAATCACACTACCACCCCCAATCACACTACCATCATCAATAACACTACCATCCCCAATCACACGACCATCACCAATGACACTATGATCCCAATTCACAGTACCACCCCCAATCACACTACGCTCCCCAATCACTCGACCATCCCCAATCACACTACCACGCCCAATAACACGACCACCGCCAATCACACTACCATCTTGAATCACACTACCATCATCAATCACACGGCCATCTGCAATCACACTACCACCCCCAATCACTCTACCATCATGAATCACACTACCATCATCAATCACACGACCATCTCCAATCACACTACCATCCCCAATCAAACTACCATCATCAATCACACTACCACCCCCAATCACACTACCATCCCCAATCACACTATCATCATTAATCGCACTACCAACCCCAATCACACTCGCACCCCCAATAACACTAGCACCTCCAATCACACTACCATCATCAATCACACTACCATCATCAATCACACTACCATCCCCAATCGCACTACCACCCCCAATCACACTACCATCATCAATCACGCTACCATCATCAATCGCACTACCATCCCCAATCACACTACCAGCCCCAATCACACTACCATCATCAATCACACTACCATCATCAACCACACTACTAGCCCCAATCACACTACCATCATTAATCACACTACCATCATCAATCACACTACCAGCCCCAATCACACTACCATCATCAATCGCACTACTACCCCCAATCACACTACCGCCCCCAATCACACTCCCATCCCCAATCACACTACCATCATCAATCGCACTACCGCCCCCAATAACATTACCATCACCAATCACACACCCAACATCAATCGCACTAACACCTCAATCACACTACCATCCCCAATCACACTTCCACCCCCAATCACACTACCATCCCCAATCACACTACCATCATCAATCGCACTACCACCTCAATCACACTACCAAACACAATCAGACTGCAGGCCCAATCACACTACCATCCCCAATCACACTACCACCCCCAGTCGCACTAACATCATCAATCACTCTACCATCATCAATCACACTACCACCCCCAATCACACTACTATCATCAATCACACGACCATCCCCAATCACACTACCACCCCCAATCACACTACCATCATCAATCACACTACCATCATAAATCACACTACCACCCCCAATCACACTACCATCATCAATTACACTACCACCCCCAATCACACTACCATCATCAATCACACTTCCATCATCAATCATACTACCATCCCCAATCACACTCCCATCAACAATCACACTACCACCCCCAATCACACTACCATCCCCAATCACACTACCACCCCCAATCAAACTACCATCATCAATCACACTACCACCCACAATGACACTACCACCCACAATGACACTACCATCATCAATCACACTGCCATCCCCAATCACACTGCCATCATCAATCACACTACCATCATCAATCACACTACTACCCCCAATCACACGACCATCATCAATCACACTACCATCCCCAATCACAGTACCATCACGAATCACACTACCATCCCCATTAACACTACCAGCCCCAATCACACTACACTCCCAAATCACACGACCATCCCCAATCACACTACCACCCCCAATCACACTACCATCATCAATCACACTACCACCCACAATCACAATACCATCAGCAATCACACTGCCATCCCCAATCACACTGCCATCATCAATCACACTACCATCATCAATCGCACTACCACCCGCAATCACACAACCATCACCAATCACACTACCACCCCCAATCACACGACACTCCCCAATCACACTACCACCCCCAATCACACTGCACTCCCCAATCACACGACCATCTCCAATCACACTACCACCCCCAATCACACTACCATCATGAATCACACTACCATCATCAATCACACGACCATCTCCAATCACACTACCATCCCCAATCAGACTACCATCATCAATCACACTACCACCCCCAATCACACTACCATCCCCAATCACACTATCATCATCAATCGCACTACCAACCCCAATCACACTCGCACCCCCAATAACACTAGCACCTCCAATCACACTACCATCATCAATCACACTACCATCATCAATCACACTACCAACCCCAATCGCTCTACCACCCCCAATCACACTACCATCATCAATGACTCTAACATCACCAATCACACACGCAACATCAATCGCACTACCACCTCAATCACACTACCATCCCCAATCACACTTCCACCCCCAATCACACTACCATCCCCAATCACACTACCATCATCAACCGCACTACCACCTCAATCACACTACCATCCCCAATCACACTTCCACCCCCAATCACACTGCCATCCCCAATCACACTACCATCATCAATCACGCTACCACCCCCAATCACACTACCATCCCCAATCACACTACCACCCCCAGTCGCACTAACATCATCAATCACTCTACCATCATCAATCACACTACCACCCCCAATCACACTACTATCGTCAATCACACGACCATCCCCAATGACACTACCACCCCCAATCACACTACCATCATCAATCACACTACCATCATAAATCACACTACCACCCCCAATCACACTACCATCATCGATTACACTACCACCCACAATCACACTACCATCATCAATCACACGACCATCCCCAATCACACTACACTCCCAATCACACTATCACCCCCAATCACACTACCACCCCCAATCACACTGCCACCCCCAATCACACTTCACTCCCCAATCACACTACCACCCCCAATCACTCGACACTCCCCTGTCGCACTACCATCATCAATCACACTTCCATCATCAATCATACTACCATCCCCAATCACACTCCCATCAACAATCACACTACCACCCCCAATCACACTACCATCCCCAATCACACTGCCATCATCAATCACACTACCATCATCAATCACACTACCACCCCCAATCACACGACCATCATCAATCACACTACCACCCACAATCACACTACCATCATCAATCACACTGCCATCCCCAATCACACTGCCATCATCAATCACACTACCATCATCAATCGTACTACCACCCCCAATCACACAACCATCACCAATCACACTACCACCCCCAATCACACGACACTCCCCAATCACACTACCACCCCCAATCACACTGCGCTCCCCAATCACACTACCATCACCAATCACACTGCCATCATCAATCACACTACCATCATCAATCAAACTACCACACCCAATCACACTACCATCATCAATCACACTCCCATCCCCAATCACTCTACCATCATCAATCGCACTACCACCCCCAATCACACTCGCACCCGACATAACACTCGCACCTCCAATCACACTACCATCCCAAATCACACCACCATCATCAATCGCACTACCACCCCCAATCACACGACCATCATCAATCACACTACCATCCCTAATCGCACTACCAACCCCAATCACACTACCATCCCCAATCGCACTACCATCATCAATCGCACTACCACCCCCAATCACACTACAGTCCAAAAATCACACTATCAGCCCCAAACACACTACAATCCCCACTCATACTACCACCCCCAATCACACTACCATCATCAATCACACTACCACCCCGAATCACACTACCATCATCAATCACACTACCATCCCTAATCGCACTACCAACCCCAATCACACTACCATCCCCAATCACACTACCATCATCAATCGCACGACCACCTCAATCACACTACCATCCCCAATCACACTCCCACCCCCTATCACACTACACTCCCCAATCACATTACCATCCCCAATCACACTACCATCCCCAATCACACTCCCACCCCCAATCACACTACACTCCCCAATCACACTACCACGCCCAATCACACTACCATCCCCAATCACACTACCATCATCAATCACACTACCATCATCAATCACACTACCACCCCCAAGCACACTACCATCATCAATCACACTTTCAGCATCAATCACACTACCCACCCATCACACTACCATCATCAATCACACTACCACCCCCAATCACACGACCATCATCAATCGCACTACCACCTCAATCACACTACCATCCCCAATCACACTACCACCCCCAATCAGACCACAATCCCCAATCACACTACCATCATCAATCACACTGCCACCTCAATCACACTACCATCCCCAATCACATTACCACCGCCAATCACACTGCACTCCCCAATCACACCACCATCCCAAATGAGACCACCATCATCAATCGCACTGCCACCCCAAATCACTCTGAAATCCCCAATCACACGACCATCACCAATCACACTACCATCCCCAATCACACTGCACTCCCCAATCACACTACCATCACCAATCACACTGCCATCATCAATCAGACTACCATCATCAATCAAACTACCACAGCCAATCACACTAACATCATCAATCACACTACCTCCCCCAATCACACTTCCATCATCAATCACACTACCATCATCAATCACACTACCACCCCAGCACACTACCACCCCCAATCACACTACCATCTTCAATCACACTACCATCATCAATCACACTACCATCCCCAATCACACTCAAATCCCCAATCACTCTACCATCATCAATCGCACTACCACACACAATCACACTCGCACCCCCAATAACACTCGCACCTCCAATCACAATACCATCATCAATCACAATACCACCCCCAATCACACTACCATCACCAATCACACTGCCATCATCAATCACACTACCATCATCAATCAAACTACCACAGCCAATCACACTAACATCATCAATCACACTACCACCCCCAATCACACTTCCATCATCAATGACACTACCATCATCAATCACACTACCACCCCAGCACACTACCACCCCCAATCTCACTACCATCTTCAATCACACTACCATCATCAATCACAATACCACCCCCAATCACACTACCATCATCAATCACACTGCCATCCCCAATCGCACTACAAACCCCAATCACACTGCCATCATCAATCACACTATCAGCATCAATCACAATACCACCCACAATCACACTACCATCATCAATCACACTGCCATCCCCAATCGCACTACCAACCCCAATCACACTGCCATCATCAATCACACTACCAGCATCAATCGCACTACCACCTCAATCACACTACCATCCCCAATCACACTGCCACCCCCAATCACACGACCATCCCCAATAACACTACCATCATCAATCGCACTACCATCATCAATCGCACTACCACCTCTATCACACTACCATCCCCAATCACACTACCACCCCCAATCACACTCCCATCCCCAATCACACTACCATCATCAATCGCACTACCACCTCAATCACACTACCATCCCAAATCACACTACCATCATCAATCACACTATCACCCCCAATCACACTACCACCCCCAATCACACTACCACCCCCCATCACAATACACTCCCCAATCACACTACCATCACCAATCACACTGCCATCATCAATCACACCACCACCCCCAATCACACTACCACCCCCAATCACACTACCACCCCCCATCACAATACACTCCCCAATCACACTACCATCCCCAATTACACGACCACCCCCAATCACACTACACTCCCCAATCACACTAAAATCCCCAATCACACTACCGCCCCCAATCACACTCCCACCTGCAATCACACTACACTCCCCCAACACACGACCACCCCTTTCACACTACCATCATCAATCACACTATCACCCCCAATCACACTACCACCCCCAATCACACTACCACCGCCAATCACACTACTCTCCCCAATCACACTACCATCACCAATCACACTGCCATCATCAATCACACGACCACCCCCAATCACTCTACCATCACCAATCACACTACCACACCCAATCACACTACACTCCCCAATCACATCACAACCCCCAATCACACTACCACTCCCAAACACACTACCATCCCCAATTACACTACCACCCCAAATCACAATACACTCCCAAATCACACAACCATCACCAATCACACTACCATCCCCAATCACACTACCACCCCCAATCACACTACATTCCCCAATCACACTACCACCCCCAATCACACTACATTCCCCAATCACACTACCACCCCCAATCACACTACATTCTCCGATCACACTACCACCCCCAATCACACAACATTCCCCAATCACACTACCATCCCCAAAACACTCCCACCCCCAATCATACTACACTCCCCAAACATACAGCACTACGCAATCACACTCCCATCATCAATCACACTACGATCCCCAATCACACTGCACTACGCAATCACACTTCCATCCCCAATCACACTACATTCCCCAATCACACTACCACCTCCAATCACACTACATTCCCCATTCACACTACCACCCCCAATCACACTACATTCCCCAATCACACTACCACCCCCAATCACACTACATTCCCCAATCACACTACCACCCCCAATCACACTACCATCCCCAATCACATGACCATAATCAATCGCACTACCACCTCAATCACACTACCTTCCCCAATCACTCTGACACCTCCAATCACAATACCATCCCCAATCACACTACCATCATCAATCGCACTACCACCTCAAACACACTAACATCCCCAATCACACTACCACCCCGAATCACACGACCATCCCCTATAACACTAACATCATCAATCGCACTACCACCCCCAATCACACGACCATCATCATTCACACTACCAGCATCAATCACACTACCACCCCCAATCACACTACCATCCCCAATCACACTACCATCATCAATCGCACTACCACCTCATTCACACGACCATCCCCAATCACAGTACCACCCCCAATCACACTACCATCCCCAATCACACTACCATCATCAATCGCACTACCACCTCAATCACACTACCATCCCCAATCACACTACCACCCCCAATTCACACGACACTCCCCAATCACACTACATTCCCCAATCACACTACCATCCCAAATCACACTACCATCATCAATCGCACTACCATCCCCAATCACACTACCATCATCAATCTCACTACCATCCCCAATCACACAACCATCATCAATCACACTACCATCCCCAATCACAATACCATCATCAATCGCACTACCATCCCCAATCACACAACCATCATCAATCACACTACCACCCCCAATCACAATACCATCCCCAATAACACTACCATCATCAATCACACTACCATCATCAATCACACTACCACCCCCTATCAAACTACCATCATCAATCGCACTGCCACCTCAATCACACTACCATCCCCAATCACACTACCACCCCCAATCACCCTACCATCCCCAATCACACTACCATCATCAATCGCACTACCACCTCAATCACACGACCATCCCCAATCACACTACCACACCCAATCACTCTGCACTCCCCAATCACACTAAAATCCCAAATCACACCACCATCATCAATCACACTACCACCCCCAATCAAACTACCACCCCCAATCACACTACACTCCCCAAACACACTACCACCCCGAATAACACTACTATCATCAATCACACTACCACACCAAATCACACTACACTCCCCAATCACACTGCCATCATCAATCACACTACCATCCCCAATCACACTACCATCATCAATCGCACTACCACCCCCAATCACACCACCATCATCAATCACACTGCCATCATCAATCACACTACCACCCCCAATCACACTACCACACCCAATCACACTACACCCCCCAATCAGACTACCATCCCAAATCACACTACCACCCCCAATCACACCACCATCATCAATCACACTGCCATCATCAATCACACTTCCACCCCCAATCACACTACACTCCCCAATCACACTACCATCCCAAATCACACTACCACCCCCAATCTCACTACCATCCCAAATCACACTACCATCATCAATCACACTACCACCTCCAATCACACCACCATCCCAAATCACACTACCATCATCAATCGCACTACCATCATCAATCACACTACCATCCCCAATCACACTACCATCCCAAATCACACAACCATCAACAATCGCACGACCACCCCCAATCACACTACACTCCCCAATCACACTACCACCCCCAATCACACTACCACCCCCAATCACACTACTCTCCCCAATCACACTACCATCACCAATCACACTGCCATCATCAATCACACGACCACCCCCAATCACTCTACCATCACCAATCACACTACCACACCCAATCACACTACACTCCCCAATCACATCACAACCCCCAATCACACTACCACTCCCAAACACACTACCATCCCCAATTACACTACCACCCCAAATCACAATACACTCCCAAATCACACAACCATCACCAATCACACTACCATCCCCAATCACACTACCACCCCCAATCACACTACATTCCCCAATCACACTACCACCCCCAATCACACTACATTCCCCAATCACACTACCACCCCCAATCACACTACATTCTCCGATCACACTACCACCCCCAATCACACAACATTCCCCAATCACACTACCATCCCCAAAACACTCCCACCCCCAATCATACTACACTCCCCAAACATACAGCACTACGCAATCACACTCCCATCATCAATCACACTACGATCCCCAATCACACTGCACTACGCAATCACACTTCCATCCCCAATCACACTACATTCCCCAATCACACTACCACCTCCAATCACACTACATTCCCCATTCACACTACCACCCCCAATCACACTACATTCCCCAATCACACTACCACCCCCAATCACACTACATTCCCCAATCACACTACCACCCCCAATCACACTACCATCCCCAATCACATGACCATAATCAATCGCACTACCACCTCAATCACACTACCTTCCCCAATCACTCTGACACCTCCAATCACAATACCATCCCCAATCACACTACCATCATCAATCGCACTACCACCTCAAACACACTAACATCCCCAATCACACTACCACCCCGAATCACACGACCATCCCCTATAACACTACCATCATCAATCGCACTACCACCCCCAATCACACGACCATCATCATTCACACTACCAGCATCAATCACACTACCACCCCCAATCACACTACCATCCCCAATCACACTACCATCATCAATCGCACTACCACCTCATTCACACGACCATCCCCAATCACAGTACCACCCCCAATCACACTACCATCCCCAATCAGACTACCATCATCAATCGCACTACCACCTCAATCACACTACCATCCCCAATCACACTACCACCCCCAATTCACACGACACTCCCCAATCACACTACATTCCCCAATCACACTACCATCCCAAATCACACTACCATCATCAATCGCACTACCATCCCCAATCACACTACCATCATCAATCTCACTACCATCCCCAATCACACAACCATCATCAATCACACTACCATCCCCAATCACAATACCATCATCAATCGCACTACCATCCCCAATCACACAACCATCATCAATCACACTACCACCCCCAATCACAATACCATCCCCAATAACACTACCATCATCAATCACACTACCATCATCAATCACACTACCACCCCCTATCAAACTACCATCATCAATCGCACTGCCACCTCAATCACACTACCATCCCCAATCACACTACCACCCCCAATCACCATACCATCCCCAATCACACTACCATCATCAATCGCACTACCACCTCAATCACACGACCATCCCCAATCACACTACCACACCCAATCACTCTGCACTCCCCAATCACACTAAAATCCCAAATCACACCACCATCATCAATCACACTACCACCCCCAATCAAACTACCACCCCCAATCACACTACACTCCCCAAACACACTACCACCCCGAATAACACTACTATCATCAATCACACTACCACACCAAATCACACTACACTCCCCAATCACACTGCCATCATCAATCACACTACCATCATCAATCGCACTACCACCCCCAATCACACCACCATCATCAATCACACTGCCATCATCAATCACACTACCACCCCCAATCACACTACCACACCCAATCACACTACACCCCCCAATCAGACTACCATCCCAAATCACACTACCACCCCCAATCACACCACCATCATCAATCACACTGCCATCATCAATCACACTACCACCCCCAATCACACTACCACACCCAATCACACTACACCCCCCAATCAGACTACCATCCCAAATCACACTACCACCCCCAATCTCACTACCATCCCAAATCACACTACCATCATCAATCACACTACCACCTCCAATCACACCACCATCCCAAATCACACTACCATCATCAATCGCACTACCATCATCAATCACACTACCATCCCCAATCACACTACCATCCCAAATCACACTACCATCAACAATCGCACGACCACCCCCAATCACACTACACTCCCCAATCACACTACCACCCCCAATCACACTACCACCCCCAATCACACTACACTCCCCAATCACACTACCATCATCAATTACACTACCACCCCCAATCACACTACCATCATCAATCGCACTACCACCCCCAATCACACGACCATCCCCAATCACACAACCATCATCAATCACACTACCATCCCCAATCACACTACCATCCCAAATCACACTACCATCAACAATCGCACGACCACCCCCAATCACACTACACTCCCCAATCACACTACCACCCCCAATCACACTACCACCCCCAATCACACTACCATCATCAATCGCACTACCACCCCCAATCACACGACCATCCCCAATCACACTACCATCATCAATCGCACTACCACCCCCAATCACACTCCCGCCCCCAATCACACTACCATCCCCAATCACACTACCATCAACAATCACACTACACTCCCCAAACACACTACCATCCCAAATCACACTACCAACATCAATCGCACTACCACCCCCAATCACACGACCATCCCCAATCACACTACCATCATCAATCACACTACCACCCCCAATCACACTACCATCATCAATCACAATACCACCCCCAATCACACTACCATCATCAATCACACTACCATCATCAATCACACTACCACCCCCAATCACACTACCATCATCAATCACACTACCATCATCAATCACACTACCACCCCCAATCACACTACCATCATCAATCACACTACCATCATCAATCACACTACCACCCCCAATCACACAACCATCATCAATCACACTACCATCATCAATCGCACTACCATCATCAATCACACTACCACCCCCAATCACAATACCATCCCCAATCACACTACCATCATCAATCGCACTACCACCACCAATCACACTACCAACCCCAATCACACTACCATCATCAATCGCACTACCACCTCAATCACACGACCATCCCCAAACACACTCCAACCCCCAATCACACTGCACTCCCCAATCACACTACCATCCCAAATCACACTACCATCATCAATCACACTACCACCTCAATCACACGACCATCCCCAAACACACTCCCACCCCCAATCACACTGCACTCCCCAATCACACTACCATCCCAAATCACTCTACCATCCCCAATCACACTACCACCCCCAATCACACTACACTCCCCAAACACACTGCCATCACCAATCACACCACCACACCCAATCACACTGCCATCATCAATCACACTACCATCCCCAATCGCAGTAACATCATCAATCACACTACCAGCATCAATCACACTACCACCCCCAATCACACTACCATCCCCAATCACACTACCATCCCCAATCACAATTCCACCCCCAATCACACTGCCATCATCAATCACACGACCATCCCCAATCGCACTAACATCATCAATCACACTACCAGCATCAATCACACTACCACCCCCAATCACACTACCATCCCCAATCACACTACCATCCCCAATCACACTTCCACCCCCAATCACACTACACTCCCCAATCACACTACCATCCCCAATCACACGACCATCATCAATCGCACTACCACCCCCAATCACACTACCATCATCAATCACACTACCACCTCAATCACACTACCATCATCAATCACACTACCACCCCCAATCACACTACCACACCCAATCACACTACACCCCCCAATCAGACTACCATCCCAAATCACACTACCACCCCCAATCACACTACCATCATCTATCGCACCACCACCCCCAATCACACCACCATCATCAATCACACTGCCATCATCAATCACACTTCCACCCCCAATCACACTACACTCCCCAATCACACTACCATCCCAAATCACACTACCACCCCCAATCTCACTACCATCCCAAATCACACTACCATCATCAATCACACAACCACCTCCAATCACACCACCATCCCAAATCACACTACCATCATCAATCGCACTACCATCATCAATCACACTACCATCCCCAATCACACTACCATCCCAAATCACACTACCATCAACAATCGCACGACCACCCCCAATCACACTGCACTCCCCAATCACACTACCACCCCCAATCACACTACCACCCCCAATCACACTACACTCCCCAATCACACTACCATCATCAATCACACTACCACCCCCAATCACACTACCATCATCAATCGCACTACCACCCCCAATCACACGACCATCCCCAATCACACAACCATCATCAATCACACTACCATCCCCAATCACACTACCATCCCAAATCACACTACCATCAACAATCGCACGACCACCCCCAATCACACTACACTCCCCAATCACACTACCACCCCCAATCACACTACCACACCCAATCACACTACCATCATCAATCGCACTACCACCCCCAATCACACGACCATCCCCAATCACACTACCATCATCAATCGCACTACCACCCCCAATCACACTCCCGCCCCCAATCACGCTACCATCCCCAATCACACTACCATCAACAATCACACTACACTCCCCAATCACACTACCATCCCAAATCACACTACCATCATCAATCGCACTACCACCCACAATCACACGACCATCCCCAATCACACTACCATCATCAATCACACTACCACCCCCAATCACACTACCATCATCAATCACACTACTACCCCCAATCACACTACCATCATCAATCACACTACCATCATCAATCACACTACCACCCCCAATCACACTACCATCATCAATCACACTACCATCATCAAGCACACTACCACCCACAATCACACTACCATCATCAATCACACTACCATCATCAATCGCACTACCATCATCAATCACACTACCACCCCCAATCACAATACCATCCCCAATCACACTACCATCATCAATCGCACTACCACCACCAATCACACTACCAACCCCAATCACACTACCATCATCAATCGCACTACCACCTCAATCACACGACCATCCCCAAACACACTCCAACCCCCAATCACACTGCACTCCCCAATCACACTACCATCCCAAATCACACTACCATCATCAATCACACTACCACCTCAATCACACGACCATCCCCAAACACACTCCCACCCCCAATCACACTGCACTCCCCAATCACACTACCATCCCAAATCACTCTACCATCCCCAATCACACTACCACCCCCAATCACACTACACTCCCCAATCACACTGCCATCACCAATCACACCACCACACCCAATCACACTGCCATCATCAATCACACTACCATCCCCAATCGCAGTAACATCATCAATCACACTACCAGCATCAATCACACTACCACCCCCAATCACACTACCATCCCCAATCACACTACCATCCCCAATCACAATTCCACCCCCAATCACACTGCCATCATCAATCACACTACCATCCCCAATCGCACTAACATCATCAATCACACTACCAGCATCAATCACACTACCACCCCCAATCACACTACCATCCCCAATCACACTACCATCCCCAATCACACTTCCACCCCCAATCACACTACACTCCCCAATCACACTACAATCCCCAATCACACGACCATCATCAATCGCACTACCACCCCCAATCACACTACCATCATCAATCACACTACCACCTCAATCACACTACCATCCCCAATCACACTACCACCCCCAATCACACTGCCATCCCCAATCACACTACCATCATCAATCGCACTACCACCTCAATCACACTATCATCCACAATGACACTACCACCCCCAATCACACTACACACCCCAATCACACCACCATCCCAAATCACACTACCATCATCAATCACCCTACCAACCCCTTTCACACTACCACCCCCAATCACACGACCACCTCCAATCACACTGCCACCCCCAATCACACTACACTCCCCAATCACACTACCATCACCAATCACACTGCCATCATCAATCACAATACCACCCCCAATCACACTCCTCTCCCCAATCACACTGCCACCCCCAATCACACAACCAACCCCAATCACACTACCATCCCCAATTACACTACCACCCCCAATCACACTATACTCCCCAATCACACTACCATCACCAATCATACTACCATCCCCAATCACACTACACTACGCAATCACACTCCCATCACCAATCACACTACCACCCCCAAACACACTACCACCTCGAATCACACTACCATCATCAATCACACTGCCATCATCAATCACACTACCACACCCATTCACACTACAATCCCCAATCACACTACCACCCCCAATCACACTACACTCCCCAATCACACGACCATCCCCAATCACACTACCATCACCAATCATACTACCATCCCCAATCACACTACACTACGCAATCACACTTCCATCACCAATCACACTACCACCCCCAAACACACTACCACCTCGAATCACACTACCATCATCAATCACACTACCATCATCAATCACACTACCACCCCCAATCACACTACCACCCCCAATCACACTACCATCATCAATCACACTACCATCCCCAATCACACGACCACCCCAATCACACTACCATCTCCAATCACAATAAACTCCCCAATCACACTACCATCATCAATCACACTACCATCCCCAATCACACGACCACCGCCAATCAAACTACCACCCCCAATCACAATGCCATCATCAATCACACTACCATCATCAATCACACTACCACCCCCAATCACACTACCACCCCCAATCACACTACCATCATCAATCACACTACAATCCCCAATCACACGACCACCCCAATCACACTACCATCTCCAATCACAATAAACTCCCCAATCACACTACCATCATCAATCACACTACCATCCCCAATCACACGACCACCGCCAATCACACTACGACCCCCAATCACACTCTACTCCCCAATCACACAACCACCCCCAATCACACTATCACCCCCAATCACATTACCATCCCCAATTAAAATACCACCCCCATCACAATACACTCCCCAATCACACTACCATCACCAATCATACTACCATCCCGTATCACACTACACTACGCAATCACACTCCCATCACCAATCACACTACCACCCCCAAACACACTACCACCTCGAATCACACTACCATCTTAAATCACACTGCCATCGTCAATCACACTACCACACCCAATCACACTACAATCTCCAATCACACTACCACCCCCAATCACACTACACTCCCCAATCACACGACCATCCCCAATCACACTACCATCATCAATCACACTGCCACCCACAATCACACGACCATCATCAATCACACTGCCACCGCCAATCACACTACCACCCCCAATCACAATACCATCATCAATCACACTACCATCATCAATCACACTACCATCCCCAATCACACTACCACCCCCAATCACACTACCATCATCAATCACACTACCATCCCCATTCACACGACCACCCCAATCTCACTCCCATCACCAATCACACGACCATCCCCAATCACACGACCATCACCATTCACACTACCACTCCCAATCACACTACACTCCCCAATCACACGACCATCACCATTCACACTACCACCCCCAATCACAATACACTCCCCAATGATACTACCATCACCAATCATACTACCATCCCCAATCACACTACACTACACAATCACACTCCCATCACCAATCACACGACCATCCCCAATCACACGACCATCACCATTCACACTACCACCCCCAATCACACTACACTCCCCAATCACACGACCATCCCAAATCACACTACCATCCCCAATCACACTACCATCATCAATCGCACTACCACCCCCAATCACACTACCATCCCCAATCACACTACCATCATCAATCGCACTAACACCTCAATCACACGACCATCCCCAATCACACTACCATCATCAATCACACTACCACCCCCAATCACACTACACTCCCCAATCACACGACCATCCCTAATCACACTACCATCCCCAATCACACTAACACCCCCAATCACACTACCATCATCAATCGCACTGCCGCCCCCAATCACACTACCATCCCCAATCACACTACCATCATCAATCGCACTACCACCTCAATCACACAGCCATCCCCAATCACACTACCACCCTGAATCACACTACCATCATCAATCACACTTCCATCCCCTTTCACACTTCCACCACAAATCACTCTACCATCCCCATTCACCCTACCACCCCCAATCACACTACACTCCCCAATCACACTGCCATCACCAATCACACCACCACACCCAATCACACTTCACTCCCCAATCACACTACCACCCCCAATCACACTGCCATCATCAATCACACAACCATCCCCAATCGCACTACCAACCCCAATCACACGAACATCATCAATCAAACTACCAGCATCAATCACACTACCACCCACTTTCACACTACCACCCCCAATCACACTATCACCACCAATCACACGACCACCTCCAATCACACTACCACCCCCAATCAGACTACACTCCCCAATCACACTACCATCACCAATCGCACATCCACCCCCAATCACACTACCACCCCCTTTCACACTACCACCCCCAATCACACTATCACCACCAATCACACGACCACCTCCAATCACACTACCACCCCCAATCAGACTACACTCCCCAATCACACTGCCATCACCAATCACACTACCACCCCCAATCACACTACACTCCCCAATCACACTACCATCACCAATCACACTGCCATCATCAATCACACTACCACCCCCAATCACACTCCTCTCCCCAATCACACTGCCACCCCCAATCACACTGCCACCCCCAATCACACGACCATCCCCAATCACACTACCATCATCAATCGCACTACCACCCCCAATCACACTCCCGCCCCCAATCACGCTACCATCCCCAATCTCACTACCATCATGAATCACACTACACTCCCCAATCACACTACCATCCCAAATCACACTACCATCATCAATCGCACTACCACCCCCAATCACACGACCATCCCCAATCACACTACCATCATCAATCACACTACCACCCCCAATCACACTACCATCATCAATCACAATACCACCCCCAATCACACTACCATCATCAATCACACTACCATCATCAATCACACTACCACCCCCAATCACACGACCATCATCAATCACACTACCATCATCAATCACACTACCACCCCCAATCACACTACCATCATCAATCACACTACAATCATCAATCATACTACCACCCCCAATCACACTACCATCATCAATCACACTACCATCATCAATCGCACTACCATCATCAATCACACTACCACCCCCAATCACAATACCATCCCCAATCACACTACCATCATCAATCGCACTACCACCACCAATCACACTACCATCCCCAATCACACTACCATCATCAATCGCACTACCACCTCAATCACACGACCATCCCCAAACACACTCCAACCCCCAATCACACTGCACTCCCCAATCACACTACCATCCCAAATCACACTACCATCATCATTCACACTACCACCTCAATCACACGACCATCCCCAAACACACTCCCACCCCCAATCACACTGCACTCCCCAATCACACTACCATCCCAAATCACTCTACCATCCCCAATCACACTACCACCCCCAATCACACTACACTCCCCAATCACACTGCCATCACCAATCACACCACCACACCCAATCACACTGCCATCATCAATCACACTACCATCCCAAATCACACTACCAGCATCAATCACACTACCACCCCCAATCACACTACCATCCCCAATCACACTACCATCCCCAATCACAATTCCACCCCCAATCTCACTGCCATCATCAATCACACTACCATCCCCAATCGCACTAACATCATCAATCACTCTACCAGCATCAATCACACTACCACCCCCAATCACACTACCATCCCCAATCACACTACCATCCCCAATCACACTTCCACCCCCAATCACACTTCCACCCCCAATCACACTACCATCCCCAATCACACGACCATCATCAATCGCACTCCACTCCCCAATCACACTGCCATCACCAATCACACCACCACACCCAATCACACTACACTCCCCAATCACACTACCACCCCCAATCACACTACACTCCCCAATCACACTGCCATCACCAATCACACCACCACACCCAATCACACTACACTCCCCAATCACACTACCACCCCCAATCACACTACACTCCCCAATCACACTGCCATCACCAATCACACCACCACACCCAATCACACTACACTCCCCAATCACACTACCACCCCCAATCACACTACACTCCCCAATCACACTACCATCCCCAATCACACGACCATCATCAATCACACTACCACCCCCAATCACACTACCATCCCCAATGACACAACCATCATCAATCGCACTACCACCTCAGTCACACTACCATCCCCAATCACACCACCAACCCCAATCACACGACCATCCCCAATCAAACTACCATCGTCAATCGCACCACCACCTCAATCACACTACCATCCCCAATCACACTTCCACCCCCAATCACACTACACTCCCCAATCACACTACCATCCCCAATCACACGACCATCATCAATCGCACTACCACCCCCAATCACACGACCATCATCAATCACACTACCACCTCAATCACACTACCATCCCCAATCACACTACCACCCCCAATCACACTGCCATCCCCAATCACACTACCATCATCAATCGCACTACCACCCCCAATCACACTACCATCATCAATCGCACTACCACCTCAGTCACACTACCATCCCCAATCACACTTCCACCCCCAATCACACTGCCATCCCCAAACACACTACCATCATCAATCGCACTACCACCTCAGTCACACTACCATCCCCAATCGCACTTCCACCCCCAATCACACTACACTCCCCAATCACACTACCATCCCCAATCACACGACCATCATCAATCGCACTACCACCCACAATCACACTACCATCATCAATCACACTACCACCTCAATCACACTACCATCATCAATCACACTACCACCTCAATCACACTACCATCCCCAATGACACTACCACCCCCAATCACACCACCATCCCAAATCACACGACCACCCCCAATCACACTATCACCGCCAATCACACGACCACCTCCAATCACACTACCACCCCCAATCACACTACACTCCCCAATCACACTACCATCACCAATCACACTGCCATCATCAATCACACTACCACCCCCAATCACACTCCGCTCCCCAATCACACTGCCACCCCAAATCACACAACCAACCCCAATCACACGACCATCCCCAATTACACTACCACCCCCAATCACACTCTACTCCCCAATCACACTACCATCCCCAATCACACTACACTCCCCAATCGCACTACCATCACCAATCACACTACCACACCCAATCACACTGCACTCCCCAATCACACAACCACCCCCAATCACACTACCACCCCCAATCACACTACCATCCCCAATTAAAATACCACCCCCATCACAATACACTCCCCAATCACACTACCATCACCAATCATACTACCATCCCCAATCACACTACACTACGCAATCACACTCCCATCACCAATCACACTACAACCCCCAAACACACTACCACCTCGAATCACACTACCATCTTAAATCACACTGCCATCGTCAATCACACTACCACACCCAATCACACTACAATCCCCAATCACACTACCAACCCCAATCACACTACACTCCCCAATCACACGACCATCCCCAATCACACTACCATCATCAATCACACTGCCACCCACAATCACACGACCATCATCAATCACACTGCCACTGCCAATCACACTACCACCCCCAATCACAATACCATCATCAATCACACTACCATCATCAATCACACTACCATCCCCAATCACTCTACCACCCACAATCACACTACCATCATCAATCACACTACCATCCCCAATCACACTACACTCCCCAATCGCACTACCATCACCAATCACACTACCACACCCAATCACACTGCACTCCCCAATCACACAACCAACCCCAATCACACGACCATCCCCAATTACACTACCACCCCCAATCACACACTACTCCCCAATCACACTACCATCACCAATCACACTACCACCCCCAATCACACTACACTCCCCAATCGCACTACCATCACCAATCACACTACCACACCCAATCACACTGCACTCCCCAATCACACAACCACCCCCAATCACACTACCACCCCCAATCACACTACCATCCCCAATTAAAATACCACCCCCATCACAATACACTCCCCAATCACACTACCATCACCAATCATACTACCATCCCCAATCACACTACACTACGCAATCACACTCCCATCACCAATCACACTACCACCCCCAAACACACTACCACCTCGAATCACACTACCATCTTAAATCACACTGCCATCGTCAATCACACTACCACACCCAATCACACTACAATCCCCAATCACACTACCACCCCCAATCACACTACACTCCCCAATCACACGACCATCCCCAATCACACTACCATCATCAATCACACTGCCACCCACAATCACACGACCATCATCAATCACACTGCCACTGCCAATCACACTACCACCCCCAATCACAATACCATCATCAATCACACTACCATCATCAATCACACTACCATCCCCAATCACACTACCACCCCCAATCACACCACCATCATCAATCACACTACCATCCCCAATCACACGACCACCCCAATCACACTCCCATCACCAATCACACGACCATCCCCAATCACACGACCATCCCCAATCACACGACCATCACCATTCACACTACCACTCCCAATCACACTACACTCCCCAATCACACGACCATCAACATTCACACTACCACCCCCAATCACAATAGACTCCCCAATGACACTACCATCACCAATCATACTACCATCCCCAATCACACTACACTACACAATCACACTCCCATCACCAATCACACGACCATCCCCAATCACACGACCATCACCATTCACACTACCACCCCCAATCACACTACACTCCCCAATCACACGACCATCCCAAATCACACTACCATCATCAATCACACTACCACCCCCAATCACACTACCATCATCAATCGCACTACCACCCCCAATCACACTACCATCCCCAATCACACTACCATCATCAATCGCACTAACACCTCAATCACACGACCATCCCCAATCACACTACCATCATCAATCACACTACCACCCCCAATCACACAACACTCCCCAATCACACGACCATCCCAAATCACACTACCATCCCCAATCACACTAACACCCCCAATCGCACTACCATCACCAATCACACTACCACACCCAATCACACTGCACTCCCCAATCACACAACCACCCCCAATCACACTACCACCCCCAATCACACTACCATCCCCAATTAAAATACCACCCCCATCACAATACACTCCCCAATCACACTACCATCACCAATCATACTACCATCCCCAATCACACTACACTACGCAATCACACTCCCATCACCAATCACACTACCACCCCCAAACACACTACCACCTCGAATCACACTACCATCTTAAATCACACTGCCATCGTCAATCACACTACCACACCCAATCACACTACAATCCCCAATCACACTACCACCCCCAATCACACTACACTCCCCAATCACACGACCATCCCCAATCACACTACCATCATCAATCACACTGCCACCCACAATCACACGACCATCATCAATCACACTGCCACTGCCAATCACACTACCACCCCCAATCACAATACCATCATCAATCACACTACCATCATCAATCACACTACCATCCCCAATCACACTACCACCCCCAATCACACTACCATCATCAATCACACTACCATCCCCAATCACACGACCACCCCAATCACACTCCCATCACCAATCACACGACCATCCCCAATCACACGACCATCCCCAATCACACGACCATCACCATTCACACTACCACTCCCAATCACACTACACTCCCCAATCACACGACCATCAACATTCACACTACCACCCCCAATCACAATAGACTCCCCAATGACACTACCATCACCAATCATACTACCATCCCCAATCACACTACACTACACAATCACACTCCCATCACCAATCACACGACCATCCCCAATCACACGACCATCACCATTCACACTACCACCCCCAATCACACTACACTCCCCAATCACACGACCATCCCAAATCACACTACCATCATCAATCACACTACCACCCCCAATCACACTACCATCATCAATCGCACTACCACCCCCAATCACACGACCATCCCCAATCACACTACCATCATCAATCACACTACCACCCCCAATCACACAACACTCCCCAATCACACGACCATCCCAAATCACACTACCATCCCCAATCACACTAACACCCCCAATTACACTACCATCATCAATCGCACTACCACCCCCAATCACACTACCATCCTCAATCACACTACCATCATCAATCGCACTACCACCTCAATCACACGGCCATCCCCAATCACACTACCACCCTGAATCACACTACCATCATCAATCACACTTCCATCCCCTTTCACACTACCACCACAAATCACTCTACCATCCCCAATCACCCTACCACCCCCAATCACACTACACTCCCCAATCACACTGCCATCACCAATCACACCACCACACCCAATCACACTTCACTCCCCAATCACACGACCACCCCCAATCACACTGCCATCATCAATCACACAACCATCCCCAATCGCACTACCACCCCCAATCACACCAACATCATCAATCAAACTACCAGCATCAATCACACTACCACCCCCAATCACACTACCATCCCCAATCAAACTACCACCCCCAATCACACTACCACCCACTTTCACACTACCACCCCCAATCACACTATCACCACCAATCACACGACCACCTCCAATCACACTACCACCCCCAATCAGACTACACTCCCCAATCACACTACCATCACCAATCACACATCCACCCCCAATCACACTACCACCCCCTTTCACACTACCACCCACAATCACACTATCACCACCAATCACACGACCACCTCCAATCACACTACCACCCCCAATCAGACTACACTCCCCAATCACACTACCATCACCAATCACACTACCATCACCAATCACACTGCCATCACCAATCACACTACCATCCCCAATCACACTACACTCCCCAATCACACTACCATCACCAATCACACTGCCATCATCAATCACACTACCACCCCCAATCACACTCCTCTCCCCAATCACACTGCCACCGCCAATCACAGTACCTCCCCCAATCACACTACCATCATCAATCACACTACCACCTCAATCACACTACCATCATCAATCACACTACCACCTCAATCACACTCCCATCCCCAATGACACTACCACCCCCAATCACACTACACACCACAATCACACCACCATCCCAAATCACACTACCACCCCCAATCACACAATCACCCCCAATCACACGACCACCTCCAATCACACTACCACCCCCAATCACACTACACTCCCCAATCACACTACCGTCACCAATCACACTGCCATCATCAATCACACTACCACCCCCAATCACACTCCTCTCCCCAATCACACTGCCACCCCAAATCACACAACCAACCCCAATCACACTACCATCCAACATTACACTACCACCCCCAATCACACTCTACTCCCCAATTACACTACCATCAGCAATCACACTACCACCCCCAATCACACTACACTCCCCAATCGCACTACCATCACCAATCACACTACCACACCCAATCACACTACACTCCCCAATCACACAACCACCCCCAATCACACTACCACCCCCAATCACACTACCATCCCTAATTAAAATACCACCCCCCATCACAATACATTCCCCAATCACACTACCATCACCAATCATACTACCATCCCCAATCACACTACACTACGCAATCACACTCCCATCACCAATCACACTACCACCCCCAAACACACTACCACCTCGAATCACACTACCATCTTAAATCACACTGCCATCATCAATCACACAACCACACCCAATCACACTACAATCCCCAATCACACTACCAACCCCAATCACACTACACTCCCCAATCACACGACCATCCCCAATCACACTACCATCATCAATCACACTGCCACCCACAATCACACGACCATCATCAATCACACTGCCACCGCCAATCACACTACCACCCCAATCACAATACCATCATCAATCACACTACCATCATCAAACACAGTACCACCCCCAATCACACTACCACCCCCAATCACACTACCATCATCAATCACACTACCATCCCCACTCACACGACCACCGCAATCACACTCCCATCACCAATCACACGACCCTCCCCAATCACACGACCATCACCATTCACACTTCCAATCCCAATCACACTACACTCCCCAATCACACGACCATCACCATTCACACTACCACCCCCAATCACAATACACTCCCCAATGACACTACCATCACCAATCATACTACCATCCCCAATCACACTACACTACACAATCACACTCCCATCACCAATCACACGACCATCCCCAATCACACGACCATCACCATTCACACTACCACCCCCAATAACACTACACTCCCCAATCACACGACCATCCCAAATCACACTACCATCATCAATCACACTACCACCCCCAATCACACTACCATCATCAATCGCACTACCACCCCCAATCACACTACCATCCCCAATCACACTACCATCATCAATCGCACTAACACCTCAATGACACGACCATCCCCAATCACACTACCAACCCCAATCACACTACCATCATCAATCACACTACCACCCCCAATCACACTACACTCCCCAATCACACGACCATCCCAAATCACACTACCATCCCCAATCACACTAACACCCCCAATCACACTACCATCATCAATCGCACTACCACCCCCAATCACACTACCATCCCCAATCACACTACCTTCATCAATCGCACTACCACCTCAATCACACGGCCATCCCCAATCACACTACCACCCTGAATCACACTACCATCATCAATCACACTTCCATCCCCTTTCACTCTACCACCACAAATCACCCTACCATCCCCAATCACCCTACGACCCCCAATCACACTACACTCCCCAATCACACTGCCATCACCAATCACACCACCACACCCAATCACACTTCACTCCCCAATCACACTACCACCCCCAATCACACTGCCATCATCAATCACACAACCATCCCCAATCGCACTACCACCCCCAATCACACTAACATCATCAATCAAACTACCAGCATCAATCACACTAACACCCCCAATCACACTACCATCCCCAATCAAACTACCACCCATAATCACACTATCACCACCAATCACACGACCACCTCCATTCACACTACCACCCCCAATCAGACTACACTCCCCAATCACACTACCATCACCAATCACACTACCATCACCAATCACACTGCCATCACCAATCACACTACCACCCCCAATCACACTACACTCCCCAATCACACTACCATCACCAATCACACTGCCATCATCAATCACACTACCACCCTCAATCACACTCCTCTCCCCAATCACACTGCCACCCCCAATCACACAACCAAACCCAATCACACTACCATCCCCAATTACACTAACACCCCCAATCACACTATACTCCCCAATCACACTACCATCACCAATCGCACTACCACCCCCAATCACACTACACTCCCCAATCACCCTACCATCACCAATCACACTACCACACCCAATCACACTACACTCCCCAATCACACTACCACCCTCAATCATACTACCATCACCAATCACACTACCACCCCCAATCATACTACACTCCCCAATCACACTACCACCCCCAATCACACTACCATCATCAATCACACTACCATCACCAATCACACTACCACCCCCAATCACACTACACTCCCCAATCACACTACCACGCCCAATCACACTGCCATCATCAATCACACTACCATCCCCAATTAAAATACCACCCCCCATCACAATACACACCCCAATCACACTACCATCACCAATCATACTACCACCCCCAAACACACTACCACTTCGAATCACACTACCATCATCAATCACACTGCCATCATCAATCACACTGCCACCCACAATCACACGACCATCATCAATCACACTGCCACCGCCAATCACAGTACCTCCCCCAATCACAATACCATCATCAATCACACTACCATCATCAATCACACTACCACCCCCAATCACACTACCACCCCCAATCACACTACCATCATCAATCACACTACCATCCCCAATCACACTACCATCTCCAATCACAATACACTCCCCATTGACACTACCATCACCAATCATACTACCATCCCCAATCACACTACACGACGCAATCACACTCCCATCACCAATCACACGACCATCCCCAATCACACGACCATCACCATTCACACTACCACCCCCAATCACACTACACTCCCCAATCACACGACCATCCCAAATCACACAACCATCATCAATCACACTACCACCCCCAATCACACTACCATCATCAATCGCACTACCACCTCAATCACAAGACCATCCCCAATCACACTACCACCCCCAATCACACTACCATCATCAATCACACTACCACCCTGAATCACACTACCATCATCAATCACACTTCCATCCCCTTTCACACTACCACCACAAATCACTCTACCATCACCAATCACACCACCACATCCAATCACACTACACTCCCCAATCACACTACCACCCCCAATCACACTAACATCATCAATCACACTACCATCCCCAATCGCACTACCACCCCCAATCACACTAACATCATCAATCACACTACCAGCATCAATCACACTACCACCCCCAATCACACTAACATCCCCAATCACACTACCATCATCAATCGCACTACCACCTCAGTCACACTACCATCCCCAATCACACGACCATCCCCAATCATACTACCATCATCAATCGCACCACCACCTCAATCACACTACCATCCCCAATCACACATCCACACCCAATCACACTACACTCCCCAATCACACTACCATCCCCAATCACACGACCATCATCAATCACACTACCACCTCAAGCACACTACCATCCCCAATCACACTACCACCCCCAATCACACTGACATCCCCACTCAAACTACCATCATCAATCACACTACCACCCCCTTTCACACGACCACCCCCAATCACACTATCACCACCAATCAGACGACCACCTCCAATCACACTACCACCCCCAATCACACTAAACTCCCCAATCACACTACCATCACCAATCACACTGCCATCACCAATCACACTACCACCCCCAATCACACTACCACTCCCAATCACACTACCATCCCCAATTAAACAACCACCCCCATCACAATACACTCCCCAATCACACTACCATCCCCAATCACACTACACTACGCAATCACACTCCCATCACCAATCACACTACAACCCCCAAACACACTACCACCTCAAATCACACTACCCTCATCAATCATACTGCCATCATCAATCACACTACCACACCCAATCACACTACACTCCCCAATCACACTGCCATCACCAATCACACTACCTCCCCCAATCACACTACACTCCCCAATCACACTACCACCCCCAATCACACTACCTCCCCCAATCACACTAACCACCCCCAATCACACTAACATCATCAATCACACTACCACCCCCAATCACACTACACTCCCCAATCACACTCCCATCACCAAACACACTACCACCTCGAATCACACTACCATCTTAAATCACACTGCCATCATCAATCACACTACCACACCCAATCACACTACAATCCCCAATCACACTACCACCCCCAATCACACTACACTCCCCAATCACACGACCATCATCAATCACACTACCATCATCAATCACACTACCACCCCCAATCACACTACCACCCCCAATCACACTACCATCATCAATCAAACTACCATCCCCAATCACACGACCACCCCAATCGCACTACCATCTCCAATCACAATACACTCCCCAATGACTCTACCATCACCAATCATACTACCATCCCCAATCACACTACACTACACAATCACACTCCCATCACCAATCACACGACCATCCCCAATCACACGACCATCACCATTCACACTACCACCCCCAATCACACTACACTCCCCAATCACACGACCATCCCAAATCACACTACCATCATCAATCACACTACCACCCCGAATCACACTACCATCATCAATCGCACTACCACCACCAATCACACTACCATCCCCAATCACACTATCATCATCAATCGCACGAACACCTCAATCACACGACCATCCCCAATCACACTACCACCCCCAATCACACTACCATTATCAAACACACTACCACCCCCAATCACACTACACTCCCCAATCACACGACCATCCCAAATCACACTACCATCCCCAATCACACTAACAGCCCCAATCACACTACCATCATCAATCGCACTACCACCCCCAATCACACTACCATCCCCAATCACACTACTATCATCAATCACACTTCCATCCCCTTTCACACTACCACCACAAATCACTCTACCATCCCCAATCACCCTACCACCCCCAATCACACTGCCATCACCAATCACACCACCACACCCAATCACACTTCACTCCCCAATCACACTACCACCCCCAATCACACTGCCATCATCAATCACACTACCATCCCCAATCACACTACCACCCCCAATCACACTAACATCATCAATCACACTACCAGCATCAATCACACTACCACCCCCAATCACACTACCATCCCCAATCAAACTACCATCATCAATCGCACCACCACCTCAATCACACTACCATCCCCAATCACACATCCACCCCCAATCACACAACCACCCCCTTTCACACTACCTCCTCCAATCACACTACCACCCCCAATCACACTGCCACCCCCAATCACACAACCAAACCCAATCACACTACCATCCCCAATTACACTGCCATCACCAATCACACTACCACCCCCAATCACACAACCAAACCCAATCACACTACCATCCCCAATTACACTAACACCCCCAATCACACTATACTCCCCAATCACACTACCATCACCAATCGCACTACCACCCCCAATCACACTACACTCCCCAATCACCCTACCATCACCAATCACACTACCACACCCAATCACACTCCACTCCCCAATCACACTACCACCCCCAATCACACTACCACTCCCAATCACACTACCATCCCCAATTAAACTACCACCCCCCATCACAATACACTCCCCAATCACACTACCATCACCAATCATACTACCATCCCCAATCACACTACACTACTCAATCACACTCCCATCACCAATCACACTACGACGCCCAAACACACTACCACCTCGAATCACACTACCATCATCAATCACACTGCCATCATCAATCACACTGCCATCCCCAATCACACTACCACCCCCAAACACACTACAATCCCCAATCACACTACCACCCCCAATCACACTACACTCCCCAATCACACTACCACCCCCAATCACACTACCACCCCCAATCACACTACCATCCCCAATTAAAATACCACCCCCCATCACAATACACTCCCCAATCACACTACCATCACCAATCATACTGCCATCCCCAATCACACTACACTACGCAATCACACTACCATCCCCAATCACACTAACACCCCCAATCACACTACCATCATCAATCGCACTACCACCCCCAATCACACTACCATCCCCAATCACACTACCATCATCAATCGCACTACCACCTCAATCACACGGCCATCCCCAATCACATTACCACCCTGAATCACCCTACCATCATCAATCACACTTCCATCCCCTTTCGCACTACCACCACAAATCACTCTACCATCCCCAATCACCCTACCACCCCCAATCACACTACACTCCCCAATCACACTGCAATCACCAATCACACCACCACACCCAATCACACTTCACTCCCCAATCACACGACCACCCCCAATCACACTGCCATCATCAATCACACTACCATCCCCAATCGCACTACCAGCCCCAATCACACTAACATCATCAATCACACTACCATCATCAATCACACTTCCATCCCCTTTCACACTACCACCACAAATCACTCTACCATCCCCAATCACCCTACCACCCCCAATCACACTACACTCCCCAATCACACTACCATCACCAATCACACCACCACACCCAATCACACTTCACTCCCCAATCACACTACCACCCCCAATCACACTACCATCATCAATCACACTACCATCCCCAATCGCACTACCACCCCCAATCACACTAACATCATCAATCACACTACCATCATCAATCACACTACCACCCCCAATCACACTACCATTCCCAATCAAGCTACCATCATCAATCGCACCACCACCTCAATCACACTACCACCCCTAATCACACTAACATCATCAATCACACTACCATCATCAATCACACTACCACCCCCAATCACACATCCACCCCCAATCACACTACCACCCCCTTTCACACTACCGCCCCCAATCACACTATCACCACCAATCACACGACCACCTCCAATCTCACTACCACCCCCAATCACACTGCCACCCCCAATCACACAACCAAACCCAATCACACTACCATCCCCAATTGCACTGCCATCACCAATCACACTATCACCCCCAATCACACTCCTCTCCCCAATCACACTGCCACCCCCAATCACACAACCAAACCCAATCACACTACCATCCCCAATTACACTAACACCCCCAATCACACTATAATCCCCAATCACAGTACCATCACCAATCGCACTACCTCCCCCAATCACACTACACTCCCCAATCACTCTACCATCACCAATCACACTACCACACCCAATCACACTACACTCCCCAATCACACGACCACACCCAATCACACTACACTCCCCAATCACACTACCATCACCAATCATACTACCATCCCCAATCACACTACACTACGCAATCACACTCCCAACACCAATCACACTACGACCCCCAAACACACTACCACCTCGAATCACACTGCCATCATCAATCACAATGCCATCATCAATCACACTGCCATCCCCAATCACACTACCACCCCCAATCACACTGCAATCCCCAATCACACTACCACCCCCAATCACACTACACTCCCCAATCACACTACCACCCCCAATCACACTACCACCCCCAATCACACTACCATCCCCAATTAAAATACCACCCCATCACAATACACTCCCCAATCACACTACCATCACCAATCATACTGCCATCCCCAATCACACTACACTGCGCAATCACACTCCCATCACCAATCACACTACCACCCCCAAACACACTACCACCTCGAATCACACTACCATCATCAATCACACTGCCGTCATCAATCACACTACCACACCCAATCACACTACAATCCCCAATCACACTGCCACCGCCAATCACACTACCACCCCCAATCACAATACCATCATCAATCACACTACCATCATCAATCACACTGCCACCGCCAATCACACTACCACCCCCAATCACAATACCATCGTCAATCACAATACCATCATCAATCACACTACCACCCCCAATCACACTACCATCTCCAATCACAATACACTCCCCAATGACACTACCATCACCAATCATACTACCATCCCCAATCACACTACACTACGCAATCACACTCCCATCACCAATCACACGACCATCCCCAATCACACGACCATCACCATTCACACTACCACCCCCAATCACACTACACTCCCCAATCACACTACCACCCCCAATCACACTACGATCATCAATCGCAATACGACCCCCAATCAAACTACCATCATCAATCGCACTACCACCTCAATCACACTACCATCATCAATCACACTTCCATCCCCAATCACCCTACCACCCCCAATCACACTACACTCCCCAATCACACTGCCATCATCAATCACACTACCATCCCCAATCACACGACCATCCCCAATCAAACTACCATTATCAATCGCACCACTACCTCAATCACACTACCATCCCCAATCACACTACACTCCCCAATCACACTGCCATCCCCAATCACACGACCATCATCACTCGCACTACCACCCCCAATCACACTACCATCATCAATCAAACTACCATCCCCAATCACACTACCACCCCCAATCACACTGACATCCCCAATCACACTAACATCATCAATCGCACTACCGCCTCAATCACACTACCATCCCCAATGACACTACCACCCCCAATCACACTAGACACCCCAATCACACTACCACCCCCAATCACACTACACACCCCAATCACACTACCATCCCCAATCACACTACACTCCCCAATCACTCTACCATCCCCAATCACACTACCATCATCAATCACACTACCACCTCAATCAAACTACCATCCCCAATCACACTACCACCCCCAATCACACTACCATCCCAAATCACACTGCCATCATCAATCACACTACCACCCCTTTCACACTACCACCCCCAATCACACTACACACCCCAATCACACTACCACCCCCAATCACACTACCATCCCCATTTAAAATACCACCCCCCATCACAATACACTCCCCAATCACACTACCATCACCAATCATACTACCATCCCCAATCACACTACACTACGCAATCACACTCCCATCACCAATCACACTACCACCCCCAAACACACTACCTCCTCGAAATACACTACCATCATCAATCACACTGCCACCCACAATCACACTACCATCATCAATCACACTGCCACCGCCAATCACACTACCATCCCCACTCACACTACCACCCCCAATCACACTACCATCATCAATCACACTACCACCCCCAAACACACTACCACCCCCAATCACACTACCATCATCAATCACAGTACCATCCCCAATCACAGGACCACACCAATCACACTACCATCTCCAATCACAATACACTCCACAATGACACTACCATCACCAATCGTACTACCATCCCCAAACAAACTACACTCCGCAATCACACTCCCATCACCAATCACACGACCATCCCCAATCACACGACCATCACCATTCACACTACCACCCCCAATCACACTACACTCCCCAATCACACTACCACCCCCAATCACACTACACTCCCCAATCACACGACCATCCCAAATCACACTACCATCATCAATCACACAACCACCCCCAATCACACTACCATCATCAATCGCACTACCACCCCCAATCACACTACCACCCCCAATCACACTACGATCATCAATCGCAATACGACCCCCAATCAAACTACCATCATCAATCGCACTACCACCTCAATCACACGGCCATCCCCAATCACACTACCACCCTGAATCACACTACCATCATCAATCACACTTCCATCCCCAATCACCCTACCACCCCCAATCACACTACACTCCCCAATCACACTGCCATCATCAATCACACTACCATCCCCAATCACACGACCATCCCCAATCAAACTACCATATTCAATCGCACCACGACCTCAATCACACTACCATCCCCAATCACACTACACTCCCCAATCACACTACCATCCCCAATCACACGACCATCATCACTCGCACTACCACCCCCAATCACACTACCATCATCAATCAAACTACCATCCCCAATCACACTACCACCCCCAATCACACTGACATCCCCAATCACACTAACATCATCAATCGCACTACCGCCTCAATCACACTACCATCCCCAATGACACTACCACCCCCAATCACACTAGACACCCCAATCACACTACCACCCCCAATCACACTACACACCCCAATCACACTACCATCCCCAATCACACTACCATCCCCAATGACAATACCACCCCAATCACACTACACACCCCAATCAGACTACCATCCCCAATCACACTACACTCCCCAATCACTCTACCATCCCCAATCACACTACCATCATCAATCACACTACCACCTCAATCAAACTACCATCCCCAATCACACTACCACCCCCAATCACACTACCATCCCAAATCACACTGCCATCATCAATCACACTACCACCCCCTTTCACACTACCACCCCCAATCACACTACACACCCCAATCACACTACCACCCCCAATCACACTACCATCCCCATTTAAAATACCACCCCCCATCACAATACACTCCCCAATCACACTACCATCACCAATCATACTACCATCCCCAATCACACTACACTACGCAATCACACTCCCATCACCAATCACACTACCACCCCCAAACACACTACCTCCTCGAAACACACTACCATCATCAATCACACTGCCACCCACAATCACACTACCATCATCAATCACACTGCCACCGCCAATCACACTACCATCCCCACTCACACTACCACCCCCAATCACACTACCATCATCAATCACACTACCACCCCCAAACACACTACCACCCCCAATCACACTACCATCATCAATCACACTACCATCCCCAATCACAGGACCACAACAATCACACTACCATCTCCAATCACAATACACTCCCCAATGACACTACCATCACCAATCGTACTACCATCCCCAATCAAACTACACTCCGCAATCACACTCCCATCACCAATCACACGACCATCCCCAATCACACGACCATCACCATTCACACTACCACCCCCAATCACACTACACTCCCCAATCACACTACCACCCCCAATCACACTACACTCCCCAATCACACGACCATCCCAAATCACACTACCATCATCAATCACACAACCACCCCCAATCACACTACCATCATCAATCGCACTACCACCCCCAATCACACTACCATCCCCAATCACACTACCATCATCAATCGCACTGCCACCTCAATCACACGACCATCCCCAATCACACTACCACCCCCAATCACACTACCATCATCAACCACATTACCACCCCCAATCACACTACCATCATCAATCGCACTACCACCCCCAATCACACTACCATCATCAACCACACTACGACCCCCAATCACACTACCATCATCAATCACACTACCACCCCCAATCACACTAACATCATCAATCACACTACCACCCCCAATCACAATACCATCATCAATCGCACTAGCATCCCCAATCACACTAACATCATCAATCGCACTACCACCTCAATCACACGGCCATCCCCTTTCACACTACCATCACAAATCAATCTGCCATCATCAATCACCCTACCACCCCCAATCACACTACACTTCCCAATCACACTGCCATCACCAATCACACCACCACACCCAATCACACTACACTCCCCAATCACACTTCCACCCCCAATCACACTGCCATCATCAATATCACTACCATCCCCAATCGCACTACCACCTGCAATCACACTACCATCATCAATCGCACTACCACCTCAGTCACACTACCATCCCCAATCACACCACCAACCCCAATCACACGACCATCCCCAATCACACTACCATCCCCAATCACACTTCCACCCCCAATCACACTACCATCCCCAATCACACGACCATCATCAATCGCACTACCACCCCCAATCACACTACCATCATCAATCACACTACCACCTCAATCACACTACCACCTCAATCACACTATCATCCCCAATGACACCACCACCCCCAATCACCCTACACACCCCAATCACCCCACCATCCCAAATCACACTACCATCATCAATCACACTACCAACCCCAATCACACTACCATCATCAATCACACTACCACCTCAATCACACTACCATCCCCAATCACACTACCACCCCCAATCACAATACCATCCCCAATTAAAATACCACCCCCCATCACAATACACTCCCCAATCACACTACCATCACCAATCATACTACCATCCCCAATCACACTACACTACGCAATCACACTCCCATCACCAATCACACTACCACCCCCAAACACACTACCACCTCGAATCACACTACCATCATCAATCGCACCACCACCTCAATCACACTACCATCCCCAATCACACTTCCACCCCCAATCACACTGCACTCCCCAATCACACTTCCACCCCCAATCACACTGCCATCATCAATCACACTACCATCCCCAATCGCACTACCACCCCCAATCACACTAACATCTTCAATCACACTACCAGCATCAATCACACTACCATCCCCAATCACACTACCATCATCAATCGCACTACCACCTCAGTCACACTACCATCCCCAATCACACCACCAACCCCAATCACACGACCATCCCCAATCAAACTACCATCTTCAATCGCACCACCACCTCAATCACACTACCATCCCCAATCACACTTCCACCCCCAATCACACTACCATCCCCAATCACACGACCATCATCAATCGCACTACCACCCCCAATCACACTACCATCATCAATCACACTACCACCTCAATCACACTACCACCTCAATCACACTATCATCCCCAATGACACCACCACCCCCAATCACACTACACACCCCAATCACACCACCATCCCAAATCACACTACCATCATCAATCACACTACCAAACCCAATCACACTACCATCATCAATCACACTACCACCTCAATCACACTACCATCCCCAATCACACTACCACCCCCAATCACACTACCATCCCCAATTAAAATACCACCCCCCATCACAATACACTCCCCAATCACACTACCATCACCAATCATACTACCATCCCCAATCACACTACACTACGCAATCACACTCCCATCACCAATCACACTACCACCCCCAAACACACTACCACCTCGAATCACACTACCATCATCAATCGCACCACCACCTCAATCACACTACCATCCCCAATCACACTTCCACCCCCAATCACACTGCACTCCCCAATCACACTTCGACCCCCAATCACCCTGCCATCATCAATCACACTACCATCCCCAATCGCACTGCCACCCCCAATCACACTAACATCATCAATCACACTACCAGCATCAATCACACTACCACCCCCAATCACACTACCATCCCCAATCACACTACCATCATCAATCGCACTACCACCTCAGTCACACTACCATCCCCAATCACACCACCAACCCCAATCACACGACCATCCCCAATCAAACTACCATCTTCAATCGCACCACCACCTCAATCACACTACCATCCCCAATCACACTTCCACCCCCAATCACACTACACTCCCCAATCACACTACCATCCCCAATCACACGACCATCATCAATCGCACTACCACCCCCAATCACACTACCATCATCAATCACACTACCACCTCAATCACACTACCACCTCAATCACACTATCATCCCCAATGACACTACCACCCCCAATCACACTACACACCCCAATCACACCACCATCCCAAATCACACTACCATCATCAATCACACTACCAACCCCAATCACACTACCATCATCAATCACACTACCACCTCAATCACACTACCATCCCCAATCACACTACCACCCCCAATCACACTACCATCCCCAATTAAAATACCACCCCCCATCACAATACACTCCCCAATCACACTACCATCACCAATCATACTACCATCCCCAATCACACTACACTACGTAATCACACTCCCATCACCAATCACACTATCATCCCCAATGACACTACCACCCCCAATCACACTACACACCCCAATCACACCACCATCCCAAATCACACTACCATCATCAATCACACTACCAACCCCAATCACACTACCATCATCAATCGCACCACCACCTCGATCACACTACCATCCCCAATCACACTTCCACCCCCAATCACACTACACTCCCCAATCACACGACCATCATCAATCACACTACCATCCCCAATCACACTGCCATCCCCAATCACACTACCATCATCAATCACACTACCAACCCCTTTCACACTACCACCCCCAATCACACTATCACCCCCAATCACACGACCACCTCCAATCACACTACCACCCCCAATCACACTACACTCCCCAATCACACTACCATCACCAATCACACTGCCATCATCAATCACACTACCACCCCCAATCACACTCCTCTCCCCAATCACACTGCCACCCCCAATCACACAACCAACCCCAATCACACTACCATCCCCAATTACACTACCATCCCCAATCACACACTACTCCCCAATCACACTACCATCACCAATCACACTACCACCCCCAATCACACTACACTCCCCAATCACACTACCATCACCAATCACACTACCACACCCAATCACACTGCACTCCCCACTCACACTACCACCCCCAATCACACTACCACCCCCAATCACACTACCATCCCCAATTAAAATACCACCCACCATCACAATACACTCCCCAATCACACTACAATCCCCAATCACACTACCACCCCAAATCTCACGACACTCCCAAATCACACGACCATCCCCAATCACACTACCACCTCGAATCACACTACCATCATCAATCACACAACCATCATCAATCACACTGCCACCCACAATCACACTACCATCATCAATCACACTGCCACCGCAAATCACACTACCACGCCCAATCACACTACAACCCCCAATCACACTACCACCCCCAATCACAATACCATCATCAATCACACTACCATCCCCAATCACACGACCACCCCAATCACACTACCATCCCCAATCATACTACACTACGCAATCACACTCCCATCAACAATCACACTACCACCCCCAAACACACTACCACCTCGAATCACACTACCATCATCAACCACACTACCACCCCCAATCACACTACCATCATCAATCACACCACCACCCCCAATCACACTAACATCATCAATCACACTACCACCCCCAATCACAATACCATCATCAATCGCACTACCATCCCCAATCACACTACCATCATCAATCGCACTACCACCTCAATCACACGGCCATCCCCTTTCACACTACCATCACAAATCACTCTGCCATCATCAATCACCCTACCACCCCCAATCACACTACACTCCCCAATCACACTGCCATCACCAATCACACCACCACACCCAATCACACTACACTCCCCAATCACACTTCCACCCCCAATCACACTGCCATCATCAATCACACTACCATCCCCAATCGCACTACCACCCCCAATCACACTACCATCATCAATCGCACTACCACCTCAGTCACACTACCATCCCCAATCACACCACCAACCCCAATCACACGACCATCCCCAATCACACTACCATCCCCAATCACACTTCCACCCCCAATCACACTACACTCCCCAATCACACTACCATTCCCAATCACACGACCATCATCAATCGCACTACCACTCCCAATCACACTACCATCATCAATCACACTACCACCTCAATCACACTACCACCTCAATCACACTATCATCCCCAATGACACTACCACCCCCAATCACACTACACACCCCAATCACACCACCATCCCAAATCACACTACCATCATCAATCACACTACCAACCCCAATCACACTACCATCATCAATCACACTACCACCTCAATCACACTACCATCCCCAATCACACTACCACCCCCAATCACACTACCATCCCCAATTAAAATACCACCCCCCATCACAATACACTCCCCAATCACACTACCATCACCAATCATACTACCATCCCCAATCCCACTACACTACACAATCACACTCCCATCACCAATCACACTACCACCCCCAAACGCACTACCACCTCGAATCACACTACCATCATCAATCGCACCACCACCTCAATCACACTACCATCCCCAATCACACTTCCACCCCCAATCACACTACAGTCCCCAATCACACTTCCAACCCCAATCACACTGCCATCATCAATCACACTACCATCCCCAATCGCACTACCACCCCCAATCACACTAACATCATCAATCACACTACCAGCATCAATCACACTACCACCCCCAATCACACTACCATCCCCAATCACACTACCATCATCAATCGCACTACCACCTCAGTCACACTACCATCCCCAATCACACCACCAACCCCAATCACACGACCATCCCCAATCAAACTACCATCTTCAATCGCACCACCACCTCAATCACACTACCATCCCCAATCACACTTCCACCCCCAATCACACTACACTCCCCAATCACACTACCATCCCCAATCACACGACCATCATCAATCGCACTACCACCCCCAATCACACTACCATCATCAATCACAATACCACCTCAATCACACTACCACCTCAATCACACTATCATCCCCAATGACACTACCACCCCCAATCACACTACACACCCCAATCACACCACCATCCCAAATCACACTACCATCATCAATCACACTACCAACCCCAATCACACTACCATCATCAATCACACTACCACCTCAATCACACTACCATCCCCAATCACACTACCACCCCCAATCACACTACCATCCCCAATTAAAATACCACCCCCCATCACAATACACTCCCCAATCACACTACCATCACCAATCATACTACCATCCCCAATCACACTACACTACGTAATCACACTCCCATCACCAATCACACTATCATCCCCAATGACACTACCACCCCCAATCACACTACACACCCCAATCACACCACCATCCCATATCACACTACCATCATCAATCACACGACCAACCCCAATCACACTACCATCATCAATCGCACCACCACCTCAATCACACCACCATCCCCAATCACACTTCCACCCCCAATCACACTAGACTCCCCAATCACACGACCATCATCAATCACACTACCATACCCAATCACACTGCCATCCCCAATCACACTACCATCATCAATCACACTACCAACCCCTTTCACACTACCACCCCCAATCACACTATCACCCCCAATCACACGACCACCTCCAATCACACTACCACCCCCAATCACACTACACTCCCCAATCACACTACCATGACCAATCACACTGCCATCATCAATCACACTACCACCCCCAATCACACTCCTCTCCCCAATCACACTGCCACCCCCAATCACACAACCAACCCCAATCACACTACCATCCCCAATTACACTACCATCCCCAATCACACTCTACTCCCCAATCACACTACCATCACCAATCACACTACCACCCCCAATCACACTACACTCCCCAATCACACTACCATCACCAATCACACTACCACACCCAATCACACTACACTCCCCACTCACACTACCACCCCCAATCACACTACCACCCCCAATCACACTACCATCCCCAATTAAAATACCACCCACCATCACAATACACTCCCCAATCACACTACAATCCCCAATCACACTACCACCCCAAATCACACGACACTCCCAAATCACACGACCATCCCCAATCACACTACCACCTCGAATCACACTACCATCATCAATCACACTACCATCATCAATCACACTGCCACCCACAATCACACTACCATCATCAATCACACTGCCACCGCAAATCACACTACCACGCCCAATCACACTACCACCCCCAATCACACTACCACCCCCAATCACACTACCATCATCAATCACACTACCATCCCCAATCACACGACCACCCCAATCACACTACCATCCCCAATCACACTACACTACGCAATCACACTCCCATCAACAATCACACTACCACCCCCAAACACACTACCACCTCGAATCACACTACCATCATCAATCACACTGCACTCCGCAATTACACGACCATCCCCAATCACACTACACTCCCCAATCACACTGCCATCATCAATCACACTACCATCCCCAATCACACTACCACCCCCAATCACACTACAATCCCCAATCACACTACCACCCCCAATCACACTACACTCCCCAATCACACTACCACCCTCAATCACACTACACTCCCCAATCACACGACGATTCCAAATCACACTACCATCATCAATCACACTACCACCCCCAATTACACTACCATCCCCAATCACACTACCATCATCAATCGCACTACCAACTCAATCACACGACCATCCCCAATCACACTACCACCCTCAATCACACTACCATCATCAAACACACTACCACGACCCATCACACTACCATCATCAATCGCACTACCACCCCCAATCAAACTACCATCCCCAATCACACTACCATCATCAATCACACTGCCACCCCCAATCACACTGCCATCATCAATCACACGACCATCATCAATCACACTGCCATCCCCAATCACACTACAACCCCCATACACACTGCCATCCCCAATCACACTACCACCCCCAATCACACTACCATCCCCAATCACACTACCACCCCCAATCACACTACCATCATCAATCACACTACCATCATCAATCACACTACCATCATCAATCACACTGCCATCCCCAATCACACTGCCATCATCAATCACACTACCACCTCCATACACACCGCCACCCCCAATCACACTACCATCATCAATCACACTACCACCTCCATACACACTGCCATCCCCAATCACACTCCCATC